>NC_141355.1:2341647-2564147 GCF_057382095.1 Aulonocara sp. 'chitande type north' Nkhata Bay | reverse complement strand
CTACGGTGGCCTGCTGAATACACCAAGTCTGGATCCCAGTTAACCTCAGACTGGTCACAGTTTGTGTCAGCAGAGTCCCGTGGCTTTGAAGAGGCCAAGGGTGACAGCTCATTATGAATAAAGTTTAGCAGCTGACCATACTGCTGTGGATCAGCTTGATCGCTGCCATTTGTAAGGGGAAGGGAGTATAGGTAACGCGTAGCTTGAGGCCTGCTACAGTTTGAATGTAGCAAGAGGATAAAATTGTAATGAGTTCATACAGATGGGAATCTGACTCCAGCTGTGGCAATAGTAATCGACTGCACAGCTATCATTTTACACCTAAAAACACATTTTCATGTAGCAGGACATTTATTACATCAATATCATCAAAAGTAATCAAGTATAACAAACCAACCTCATTTGTGACCTTGGCACCAAAAAGCCAACCAGCTCCTCTGGGGCTGATGGCCCAGGTATCCACATCTTCAGGGTCTGACCACACCAAATCACAAAAAGCTCCTTTGTGAGGGATTTCCTGGTTCCGCTCAATGGTTCGAATTTGGTCCAGGGTCTTTATGTCTGGAGAGAGGCCTCCATGGACACACAGGATTTGCTCGTCCATCAGCTGAAAGAAAACAAGCCAAGAAGAACAGTTTGGAATCACAGATGCATTATAGGGTCATACTTCTGAGACTTTACACGAGCACAGAATAACGTGCGAGCCAGTGTTCACCGTCATGTGGCGCAAGCAGGCACCCAAACACAAGAATTTAACATTTCAACCACTCAAGTTGAAGAGTTGCATTTCTGACATAGAGAGCAACCGTGTGTGACAGGCCGACTTCCATCCAGTGCTTAGAGAGCGACCAGAGTGCTGTGAGCTGTGCATGGCTGCACTTAACACAGACATCAAAGATAAGGACATTTTTTAAAAAGTTGTGAAATACTAAACCTGGTTACTTAGGTCTCACAGTGACTGAGGGATGGGTGCTTTTCAGAGTTTAAAAGACTCCTTGGTGGTTAACGACAGCAAAGTATGAACTACCACGTCATCAGGAAGGTGACACTGTTGGCTAAGAAAAACGTTCTCAGCAGAACATTCGCAAACATTTGCTGTTTGATCTTTTTCTAAAGTTGGGTTGTTAGCCCCTTCCCTTCCTGTCGATGCTGTAAAAGATGAGATGGCCTCACGCTATCATGCTTCTTTGTCTTTGACCAAGTGCTCTCAGTTTTCACCCCTGGTTTCATTTTTTGTTTCGCATCTTGTCTGCACCTCTAACCTCTCCCTTTGGTATCTTGTGATAACTGCTGGTGCACATCATTTTAGTGTGCACAGCTGCTGATGCAGACTTTTTGGCTTCACTTCTGGAGAGCTGTCATTCCCTACATACAATCACTTTGAAAGCATAAGCAGCTGTCATGTACCTGGAAAGATGTAATAACAGTACAAATTACATTAACAGTGTAATACTCACAGCTGCAACTGTTAACATGTCAAAGACTTTGGTGCAATAACGCCAGGCATTAGCATTCCCATACTTGGTCTGGCACTCATCTGTAAGAATAAAAAAGAGAGCTGAGTGGTACAGAAGCAAAGTCATCTGTTGATTTCATTCTTCTTCTGCTTCTTTTTCTACTGTTTTTACTTCGTTTTGTTTAAACATGTTTTTATATTAGACAAAGAGTTTTTAAATAACAATTTCATTTATTAAGAGAAAAAGCTGTGTGTGTGTGTGTGTGTGTGTGTGTGTGTGTGTGTGTGTGTGTGTGTGTGTGTGTGAGTGAGACAGAGAGAGATATAACTAGCAATGAGACCTTAAAGTCGGGAATTCTGGCCCACCATTCTCTGCATAGTTGTTTTTTCATCAAGCCATAATGAACATCCTGCCCAAGGTTACGCAGAAGCACCTCAGTCTGACTCCAGTAAAGTCTCAGTAAGCCTCTCCAAAACCTTATTTGTTATTTCTGAGCCATGAGACAGCTTAAGGCCACGAAGTGATAGCAGACTTTCTCCTTCAGGTTTTTTTTCTTGTTTTTGTTTTGTTTGTTTGTTTTTCAGATTTTGGTGAAGAGCAGAATTCAAGGTTCATTCAAGTACGGCAAGTCGTCCGGCCCCTGAAGCAGCAAAGCAGCCCAAGACCATCACACTACCACTACCACCACATTGGACTGTTGGTGTGATGTTGTCTTTTATAAAATGCTGTTAGTTTTACATCAGATTAAACAACAAGATGAAAACCTTCCAGAAAGTTCAGCTTTTGTCTCGTCAGTCCACAGACCATTTTCAATTCAGTTTTACAGTGGCTTGCAGAAGTATTGGGCCCCCTTGAACTTTCCCACATTTTGTCACATTACAGCCACAAACATGAATCAATCTTATTGTAATTCCAGGTGAAAGACCAACACAAAGTGGTGCACACGTGAGAAGTGGAACAAAAATCATACATGACTCCAAACATTTGTTACAAATAAATAACTGCAAAGTGGGATGTGCATAATTATTCAGCCACCTTTGGTCTGAGTGCAGTCAGTTGCACATAGACGTTGCCTGATGAGTGCTAATGACTAAACAGAGTGCACCTGTGTGTAATCTAATGTCAGTACAAATACAGCTGCTCTGTGACGGCCTCAGAGGTTGTCTAAGAGAATATTGGGAGCAACAACACCATGAAGCCCAAAGAACACACCAGACAGGTCAGGGATAAAGTTATTGAGAAATTTAAAGCAGGCTTAGGCTGCAAAAAGATTTCCCAAGCCTTGAACATCCACGGAGCACTGTTCAAGCCATCATTCAGAAATGGAAGGAGTATGGCACAACTGTAAACCTACCAAGACAAGGCCGTCCACCTAAACTCACAGGCCGAACAAGGAGAGCGCTGATCAGAAATGCAGCCAAGAGGCCCATGGTGACTCTGGACGAGCTGCAGAGATCTACAGCTCAGGTGGGGGAATCTGTCCACAGGACAACTATTAGTCGAGCACTGCACAAAGTTGGCCTTTATGGAAGAGTGGCAAGAAGAAAGCCATTGTTAACAGAAAACCAGAAGAAGTCCCGTTTGCAGTTTGCCACAAGCCATGTGGGGGACACAGCAAACATGTGGAAGAAGCTGCTCTGGTCAGATGAGACCAAAATGCAAAACGTTATGTGTGGAAAACTAACACTGCTCATCACTCTGAACACACCATCCCCACTGTCAGATATGGTGGTGGCAGCATCATGCTCTGGGGGGGGCTTCTCTTCAGCAGGGACAGGGAAGCTGGTCAGAGTTGATGGAAGATGGATGGAGCCAAACACAGGGCAAGCTTGGAAGAAAACCTCTTGGAGTCTGCGAAAGACTTGAGACTGGGGCGGAGCTTCACCTTCCAGCAGGACAACGACCCTAAACATAAAGCCAGGAAACAATGGGATGGTTTAAAACAAAACATATCCATGTGTTAGAACGGCCCAGTCAAAGTCCAGATCTAAATCCAATCCAGAATCTGTGGCAAGATCTGAAAACTGCTGTTCACAAACGCTGCCCATCTAATCTGACTGAGCTGGAGCTGTTTTGCAAAGAAGAATGGGCAAAGATTTCAGTCTGTAGATGTGCAAAGCTGGTAGAGACAGACCCTAAAAGACTGGCAGCTGGAACTGCAGCAAAAGCTGGTTCTACAAAGTATTGACTCAGGGGCTGAATAATTATGCACACCCCACTTTGCAGTTATTTATTTGTAAAAAATGTTTGGAATCATGTGTGATTTTTGTTCCACTTCTCACGTGTGCACCACTTTGTGTTGGTCTTTCACCTGGAATTCCAATAACATTGATTCATGTTTGTGGCTGTAATGTGACAAAATGTGGGAAAGTTAAAGGGGGCCCAATACTTTTGAAAGCCACTGTATTTATACAGCACCAAATCACAATGGTTGCCTCAATGTGCTACATAAATAAAATTGAACTGAATTTTTCCCAAAAGTCCTGAGAAGCACCAAGATCAGGGCAAATGTGAGACAAGCTGTTGTGTTCTTTCTGGTCAGCAATGGTTTGTGCCTTGGATGCCATTTCTGCAAAATCTCTTTTCACTGCAGAATTTTATTACTGTTGTATCATGCACACTGAGCTAAACTGAGGCGAGTGAGGCCTGCAGTTCTGTAGATGATGCTGTGGGTTCTTTTGTGACCTTCTGGTCATTGATGTGCTCTCGGAGTAATTTTGGGAGGCCTGCCACTGTTCACCACTGACGTTTTCTCAATTCGTGGATAATAGTGCTCGTGGTTTGCCTTAGTTTGCTTTGTAACCATTTCCAGTCTGATGTCAGCCTGGAATCAGGCCTGGGTGTGACTGTACTCACCTTTCCATAAAGGTGGATAATAAGAGAGCAATGACTTTTTCACACAGGGACAGGTACGTTTGGATTGTCAATAAATAAAACCAGTTTAACAATTGGGTTGTCTTTGTCTAATATAAACATTAGCTTGATCTTAAACACTTTAGTGTGACAAATATGCAAAAATATTATATCAGGAAAAGAGAAAAATGCTGAATGAAAAGTACTGTGCATGTCATATAAACGAAATATTGTGAAAAACAGCTTTAAAAAATATTTTGTTTTTGGTTTGATTTTTTTGGTCCTATTTCAACACAATGTATTTGTTAGTTCTATATTATTATTATTTCATTTGTTGTTTTCCAAAGTAAAAAAAGGGGCTGCTCCTCATCAGCTCTGTGAATCAAAACTCACCATAAAAGCCGTAAACTTGGGTGATCTGCCTGCTCTCATGGTTTCCACGTAGAAGAGTGATGCGGTCAGGCCATTTGGCCTTCAGCACTAGCAGATAGGTGAACGTCTCCAAGCTGTAATACCCTCGGTCGACGAAGTCACCCTACAGATGACGGAGGTATATTACAGACACTGTGCCAACATACCTGTTAAACAGAACCAGTTAAGAAAGCTGCTTCTAAAAATGTGTTCCAAACTTAATAAAAGAAACAAACCATGAAGATGTAATTTGTGTCTGGAACCTGGCCACCAGTTCGGAAGAGTTCACAAAGATCATAAAACTAGAACACAGACAGACACTCGGGTATTTATTTAAAACCCAGACCAACATTAAAAAAGGTGAAAACTATGTTAAGAGTCAGTGTAAACATGTTGCTTAGAAACATCAGTGATCAGGGTGTTTTGAGACTCCATTTTTACCTGTCCATGTATGTCCCCACACACTGTTACAGGAGTGGAGACGGGCTGCACGTTGGACTCCTCCAGCAGAAGATCACACACGTAGTCACATAACCTCTGTACAGATCACAGCATAACAGACAGAAAACATAAGCCACTCACTGTTTGTAAATAAGACCAATTTTCATAATAGAAGTATGAATCTAAAGCATTTCCTAAGCAAATAATAATAATAATTATTATTATTATTATTATTTTTATTTTTTTAACTATTTAATTTGTAAAAATGTGTGTACACACACACACACACACACACACACACACACACACACACACACACACACACACACACACACACACGTAGGAAAATATTTAGTATACACATCCAGAAATGCATACACTATTATATATTGTACATATATTTATTAGTTTCAGGTTGGCCATTCTTGTATTTTGCTCGTTTGTGTTGTTGTGTTTGCACATCTCTGTTGCTTGTGGGGCTCGCACACAAGAATTTCACTCGCATGTGCTGTGCCAGTGTGCCTGCACATGTGATGTGACAATAAAAGTGATTTGATTTGATTTGGGAAGTTCAACTACTTTCACTCTGCCTGAGCTCTGTTAACCAAGTGGTGTTCAAGAATAGTTCACCAAGCTTTTTGGCGCATGCTAATGCTCTTCCGTGGATATTTGCTGCCTTTTGTTACTGTTTCAGTCACTGCTTTAATAATGTTGACATCTGGCCTCTGAGGAGGTAAATTGTAAATGGTCTGATTCTTTTATAGTGCTTTTCTTCTCTCCTGGAGGACTCAAAGTGCTCTATACAACATGCCACATTCACACAAGCACTTTCTAGCTACTATTTACACACGATCATACGCCGGTGGATGAAACTGGGGGTTAATATCTTGTCCAAGGATATTTGCAGATTAGGAGCAGCCAGGGATCGAACCACCAACCTTCCGATCAGTAGATGACCTGCCCTACCACCTGACCTACAGCCACCCAGGCCAGTCATAACTGATAGATGGAAAATCCACAGTGAAACACTAAGTGTAGCAACGCGCTGGGAACTGTTCACACTGAAAAATAAAGTTGTTGCCATTTACATGTTTACATCTAATGAGACGTGCTAATCAAATGTGTAATTTGTTCAAAAAAAAGTAACCAATGTCAAAATACAAACTCTGAAAGACCTTCAGAAAGCTTGGACAACTATTGCTCAAGACCACTTAAAATAAAATTACAAAGACTAAAAAATAAAATAAAATAAAAAACAGCACAGGAGATCATTCTTGTACTCGCTGAATCTCCCTGTAGAGGAGCAAATTTAACCAAAGAATTTCCTTAAGGATTAAGAAAGTATCCGGGTTCTGATTGTACTTGTACGACTGAGCCTTTAGCTTGCTCTAAATTAGAAGGTAACTTGTCAAGCTAAATTCTTCCAGTGTTGTCTCATTTACAAGAGACACCTGTTCCTGTTTTTCAGTTCAGCCAATCTGAGTTTAAAGAAAACATTACTGCAAAGTACGGCTGTGAAAAAACAGAAGAAATGTGAACGATATATCAAAATCTGTACAGTATTACAAATCGTGCAGCTACACCTTCGGTTGGTGGGACATGAGATAAGCCGTATTGTTCACAGTATTGCCAGAGTATAATTGTGTATTTAGTAAAATATTTATAATTTGTGTCCCCGTAACCTTTTAAGTATCATCATGTAAAGTATCGTGACACTACGCTGGATCGATTTTTCCTCTGCCCGTAGGTGACGTGTCACCAAAAACGTATTTGTAGCCAGTCACTTACAGTAACTGAAAGACTGTCTCCTTTAAATTCAGATCTTGACAATAACTTTGAGTGCACATTAATTATTGTTTCCTTTCACAAACCGCTGATCAGCTTGACTAGTCTCCCGGTTTCACAATGACTACAACAACCATGAAACTGTCACTGGCTACTACGGGGGAGTGTAACTGAGTTTGAAAGGATGGGAAGGAACGGTACTCTTGGTCACTGCAACTACTCTTAAAATCGTTTGAAACCAACCAAGACTGAGTACAGCTTTACACCGGTGAGAAAAACCCAGCGGTCAGCCCATATGATAACAGCTAGCAGCATCGGCTCACTGCTGACATTGTGGTACCTTCAGAAAAATAACCATCCCTCAGGCCACTGTCGCTCCTGCTCCCATACCATCTCAGAGGATGTTACTAAACTTTAACTGTGCCATGACAGCTAAGATACATTATTATTTTACTGTCTGAGAGATTGAAATCAACAGACTAGCATCACTAGCTAGCTATAGCTAATTCTGCTATTCCAACAGACAGCAGGAGTGAGAGCGCCGTTATTATCAGCCCACAACACGGATTCAGCAGAAACACGTCAAGAAAGTGACATTTACCTTCAGATCGTTTTCTGGGAGGTATTTACACTGCTTTGCAATCTCTGCATATTTATCCAAATCTAGAGGCGCCATTGTACCCAGACAGTTATATACGTCACTTCCTGCAACACTCGGGAGGAGTGTTTTCCTCTAACGTCATTTCAAAGTCGTCACAAACCGAAATATGATATGACTGCAGCTCTGTTACTTTAAACCAGGGGTGTCAAACTCATTTGCACAGGGGGCCAAAACTCAAGGCACACTTTAGGTCGTTGGCCAAACAAGATAAACATTCACTGAACAAACTAAAACAATGTTTTTCTTAAAAAAAATATATAAATATGAATAAAAACGGACATGAATATTATTCCAGAATAAATAAACTTAGAAAAAATAAACTTTAACTTTAAATATTTTTCTCTCCATAAAATATATCCTGTCAAAATTATACAAGTTAGAAATGTGAAAATGCTGCCAAAACCCCCAGAAAAAATACATGAAAATTGTGCGTGTAAGTAAACGCTAAAATAACAACAAATCAAAACAATGAGATTTTGTTGCTATTATGATAGTTTATAAAAAATAAAATAAACTTAAAATATTTTGCTCTTCATAAAAATATCTCCTGATACAAATTGAAAATATAAACATGATGCAAAAAAACAAACTAGAAATATAAATAAAATTTCTGCTTTTCCGCAAAAGTGAAAAAACAAACAAACAAACAAACAAACAAACAATAACAATCAGTTTTCTTGGCTCTCATGCCACTTTGTCAGAGCTGGATGCTTGGCATCTTTTTTTGGCAACAAGTTCGTTTAAGTTTGGTGTGAGGTCTTTGTTGTAGAGATTCTCAGGATGGACTGCAGGTGTTCATCGGTCAGACGACTCCTGTGTGCTGTTTTGTTAATCTTCAACACTAAAAACAGCTTCTCACACAGGTATGTGCTACCAAACATACACAAGGTTTGAGCCGCATGTAGACGGAGCTGGGGCATTACTTCAGGAATGGAACGAATAAACTGTGCCCTTCAGTGTCGTACTTTGCCTTGAGTGTCCCATTACACTGCAGCTCAGTCAGCTCCATCTGAATCTGCACGGGTGCAGTTTCCATGTCAACTGTAATAATGGACTGGATTTATATAGCGCTTTTCAAGGCACCCAAAGCGCTTTACAATACCACTATTCATTCACTGGTGGAGGCAAAATACAGTTGTAGCCACAGCTGCCCTGGGGCAGACTGACAGAAGCGAGGCTGCCATATCGCGCCATCGGCCCCTCTGGCCATCACCAGTAGGCAAGTAGGGTAAAGTGTCTTGCCCACGGACACAACGACCAGGACAGAGAGCCCAGGGATCGAACCGGCGACCTTCCGGTTACAGATGCGATTCCCAACCCCCTGAGCCACGGTCGCCCGTAAATGGGTTGCGAAGCAGCTCGAAATTCTCTTTTTGCGCTTCAAAGTCACCAAAGCGCCGTGCGAACTCAGTGCGCAGTGCACTCAGCTTACCAGCAAGGTGCGCATTTGGGAAAATTGTTGCGCTGACTTGGTTCAACATTACTTGGCAAAAGGGAAAGTGAGGCAAGTTGCACTGGTTCATTTGTGACTCCCATAAGAGCAGCTTCACTTGAAATGTCTTCACCGCATCATACATGCCATGTCCATGAACTGACAGGTTTCCTTGCTGAGCTCAAAAAGTTAATTGAGAACTTTTCCCCAACACAGCCAATGGACCTCTGTATGATAAGGAATGTCGGCAAACGCTGAATCTATTTCCCACATAAAAGACTGAAATTGCTCGGATAAAATTTACAGTTTGCGTTACGGTGCTCATTACATGCTCCATTTTTAGGACTTTACCACGCAGTGTTTCCTGGTGTATGATGCTTTGATATGCTGTTAACTCACCGGTGCAGTTCTCCTTAAGCTAGTCCACTTTTTTTTAAGTTCAACAAGTTTGTCCCAGGGCAGTTTCATGTCGGTTACACTTTGACATAGGTTTTAAAAAATGTCTTTTCCTGTCGTTGTCCCGTGCATCGATTTAATGCCCATATTTCTTCTCCACGGATGAAGATGGCCAGCTGTGCAATGTCTATCATGGCTTCACCTTGGCAAGTGCCACTCTCATGTCATTTTCACAGCAAAGTCTGTTCCTTTTCTTCGTTTTTATGTCCAGCATCCTCGAAAAGGATTGCTCACAAAGATATGTTGTAACAAATGGTATAAAAAAAAAAAATCCAGGGCTTTCTTAGCAATAACTGGATACTCGTCCATTTGTCGACACCAAAACGCTGAGAGCATTGTTGTTCTGAAGAGTTGCTGTTGAACCTAGCTTTGCTGAATTTCAATGATTTTGCCATGGTATTCATCATTGACATCTGCTGTTTCAACAGCAAACGTGAACAGTTGTCTCACCCATGCTGGATATGACTCTTGTAGGAAAATATTTGTCGAGAGACTTTGCTTACAAGCTCATCTAAGTGCGTTGCAATTGTTTGCTTCAGTTATGTGGATACAGAAATATTTCCGATTCCAGACACATCTTCGATCTTACTTACACAGTTGTCCAGAAGGGGGAAGTTTGCGAAGTAGTTGTTCTCTGTTTGTCGTTTCCATAACGCTAGCTTTTTTTGAAAAGCCTTCAGGTGTTCTTCTGCTTCTATGACATTGACTCTACCACCCTGCATCTGCTGATTGAGATGATTGAGAGCTGCGAATATATCAGCCATGTACCGTAAAATGAACTCAAGATCTTTGAAGCAATCTGCATGACAGTGTTGGTGCTCTTGCAAAAACAGGGCTAATTCCACACGCATGGCAAAAACACGATTCAGCGCCTGTCCCCGGGATAACCACAGAACATTAGAATGGTACAGAAGTACCTCGAATTCAGAGCCCATTTCTTTACACAGCTCACTGAAGATGCGGTGCCTCAGAGCACTATTTCGCACATAGTTCACACATTCCACCACAGTTTTTAACGCTTCTGCCATTTTTGGAGGCAAGGTTTTTGTTGCCAACGCATGCCTGTGCAAAATACAATGCGTCACCATGATGTGTGGTGCATCGGCTTTTACTAGCACACCAAAACCAGAGTTTCTTCCCAGCATGACTGGAGCTCCATCTGTACAAACTGCAACCATATCCAATGAAAGATTGTTGTCTCTGAAGAAGTCATCCACAAGCTTCTTCACATCGGCTGCCTTAGTTGTTGTTGTAAGAGGCTTGCAAAATAAAATCTTCTTTTATCACGTCATCTTTCACATAGTGCACAAAAACAGCAAGCTGGCTTAGATTAGCAGCGTCTGTGCTCTCATCGAGCTGAAGGCTGAATTTTGCCGGGCTTGAAATCAGATCGGCGACTACTTGAGCCAAGATGTCTTTACTCATGTCTTCTATTCTTTCGCTGATGGTGTCATTTGAAAGAGGAATTTGGGATAATTTACCTTCGGCCGCTGTTCCGAGTATCAGATTCGCCATCTTTAACGCAGCTGGTTTCACGAGTGTTTCACCAATGGTGTATGGCTTGCCCTACTTTGCGTTCAGGTAAGCAACTTCGTACGATGCTGTGAGGATCGGTTGTTAACGGGTACAAATCCAAGAGCAGGCAGAGTGGGCCTTTCATCGAATCTGTCTCTCTTCACCTTGAATTCAGCAAGTGTTGTGCTCTTGTATCCCCCGTCTCCATGCAGCTTCAAGAAGTGTTCCTTTAGTTTTGCCAGTGCGAGACTAGAGTTGCTCAACTTATGGCAAGATGGCGCTGGAGTGACGGCAGCCTTTCCAAGTAGCTCTGCAACACCAAACTTGTTTCTTAACTTTCAACTGTTTTAGACTAGTCTTTCAACCTTTTTTTTTTAACTTCCTTTAGTCACTTTACTTTCTACCTCTTAGATATACTATGGATAACACACTTTTTAAAACTTCTGGAACCAGCTCCTTCATCTACTCAAGAGCGGAGCTGCTGGCACTTAACACAAAGGCACAGACCGGCATGAGATACAATATCCCGGTCGAGCTAAAGAGGAGCTACAGAGGCTGCAAGGCTGGAGCGAGGAAGCGGATCACTGGAGGTGATTCAAACCATCAATCCGACAGTGATCATGGGCAACGTGAACTCGTTACAGAATAAGATTGATGAACTGTGCGCTCTGAACAACCACCGACTCTACCGTGAGTGCAGTTTGTTTATCTTCACAGAGACGTGGCTAACCGAGCTAACGCCGCAGGCTAACGTAGACCTATGTGGATTCACATCCATGAGAGCCGATAGGGACACGCAGGCCAGCGGAAAAAGCAGAGGTGGGGGACTCATTGTCTACGTTAACAACAGATATTGTAACCCTGGACACGTCTCCGTTAAAGTATCTGTATGTCGTTCGGACCTGGAGCTGCTAGCTGTTAGCTTGCGGCCATATTATCTACCTAGGAGTTTAGTCATGTGATCTGTGTGTGTGTTTACATCTCTCCGAGGGCCGACGCAACAGCTGCCTGTGAGAAAATACACACAGTTACAGCAAGACTACAGACACAACACCCTGAGGCTTTCATTATTATATCTGGAGACTTTAATCATGCCACACTGGACTCTACTCTGGCTGCTTTTCACCAGTTTGTGAATTGTCCCACACGGAGCAACAGGACAATTGACCTACTGTAGGCTAATGTGAGAGATGCATCCAGAGCCACCTCCCTCCCCCCACTAGGGAAGTCAGACCACAACCTGGTTTACCTACAGCCACAATACACACCCCTCGTCCAAAGGCAGCCGGTCACAACACGCTCCATCAGGAGATGGACCCCAGAAAAGGAGGATGCTCTGAGAGACTGCTATGACACCACAGACTGGGATGTGCTCCTGAGCCCACATGGTGAGGACATAGAGGGGGCGACACACTGTCTGACGGACTACCTCAACTTTTGTGTGGACACGGTCGCCCCTGCTAAGACGGTACGGTGTTATCCTAATAACAAACCGTGGGTAACACAGGAAGTCAAAGCTGTCCTCAACATGAAGAAGAAGGCTTTCAGGAGCAAAGTGAAGGAGGAGATGAAAGCAGCACAGCGGGAGGTGAAACGCTGCCTGAGGGAAGCAAAGGACACCTACAGGAGGAAGGTGGAGCAGAAGTTGGAGAGGAACAATATGAGGGAGGTCTGGAATGGTGTGAAAACCATCACAGGCCACAACACCAAGAAAAGCACAGTGGGGGGGACTGTGGAGAAGACAAACGAACTCAACAACTTCAACAGGTTTGACCGGCCCACAACCCCCCCACCCTCACCCCCACCTTTACTACAGAGCCCTCTCCCTACTCTCCTACCTCCCTCGCTTCCCCCCCTCCCTGACACTATGACACCCCCCCTCCTCCTTCTCCAACCCCTCTCTAAACAGCACGACAGCCTCTCTCCCCCCCCTTCCAATCATCTCCCAGTGTCATAGTGGATCAGGTCAGGAGACAACTGAGGAAGCTTCGCCCCAGAAAGGCAGCAGGCCCAGACAAGGTGTGTCCTAGGATGCTAAAGGCGTGTGCTGCTGAACTTGGGGAGCCGCTACAACGAGTCTTCAACCTCAGTCTGCGACTGGGGAGAGTGCCCGCCCTATGGAAGACATCCTGCATCGTCCCGGTCCCCAAAAAGAACCGGCCCAATGAGCTGAATGACTTCCGACCGGTGGCACTGACGTCACATCTTATGAAGACTCTAGAGCGGCTCTTCCTCATCCTCCTCCGACCACAGGTACAACATGCCCAGGACCCACTACAGTTTGCATACAAGGCGGATGTCAGAGTGAGGATGCCATCCTGTACCTCCTGCATAGAGCCCACTCACACCTGGACAAGGGAAAAGGCACGGTCAGGATCCTGTTTCTTGACTTTTCCAGTGCCTTTAATACCATCCGGCCCTGTCTGCTTCAGGAGAAACTAAACAGGATGCAGGTGGACCCCTGCCTGGTCGCTTGGATCTCCGACTACCTCACCGACAGGCCACAGTAAGTCAGGCTGAAGGACATCACGTCGGACACTGTGGTGTGGTCAGCACTACAGGGAACTGTGCTGTCCCCACTTCTCTTCACCCTGTACACCTCTGACTTCTGCTATAACTCTGAATTATGCCACATTCAGAAGTTTGCAGATGACACGGCCATCATGGGGTGTATCTGGGATGACCAGGAAGAGGAGTCCAGGAGTCCGGTGAGGAACTTTGTCACATGGAGTCACACAAACCACCTGCAACTCAACACTTCAAAGACCAAGGAACTGGTTGTGGATTTCTGTTAGGTAAACTGACACGGATGGATTACGTGGCAGAAACACACACGGACACCAAATAGTTTGTGATGCAAGTTTATATACACGAGTAGGGAATATTTACAAGGGAAGGGGCTATATACAGTGATAGATAAAAATGTGCCAGAAGATTAACACCGAGGAGATCAGACGGAGCCGAGGTATGCAGGTAGGCAGGTGACGCACCGGAGCTACCTGACAACAAGGAACAAAACAGAGTTTACGGCGTACCGTTGATAGCCGAACGTTAAACACAAGTGGACGGAGAGAGTTGGAGAGCTTACTTGACACACAAACCACAGCTGCTGCAGTGACCGCAGCCTGATGGAACGTAGCACTCCGTCGCGGATCCACAATAGCCAACACAAAATCCTAGGTAGGCAGGCAGGCAATGGAACAGGCTAAGACAAAAGAGAAGCAGTCAAAATGTGGGTCCTTAAAACATACAGCTCCACAGCGTAGAATCAACAGATTCAGCCTGTGCTAACTCGTTACCACTTGTGACAGCGACAATACTCCGACACCAGACGTCCGTGACTCTGCTCCCTAAAAGCGCTCACTGATGACGTCCGATGCGTCGCAGGTGTGTCGGAATGCCATCAAGCCCCGCCTCGCCTACCTATAACGAAAAGGAAAACAAAACCCAAACAACAACAATACACCTACCCACCACCTCCTAACAGTATCCCCCCCCCTCAAGGAACGCCACCCGGCGGTCCTCCAGGCTTGTCAGGATGCCTCCTGTAAAAATCCACAATAAGCGCCGGGTCCACAATAAAGGTCCTAGAGACCCAGGAGCGCTCCTCCGGGCCATACCCCTCCCAGTCCACCAGAAACTGGAAACCACGGCCACGACGGCGCACATCCAGCAGCTGCCGGACCGAATAGACAGGACCGCCGTCCACCACCCGGGCCACGCGGAGGAGGTTCCACGGGTGGGCACAGCGGGCTGCGAGAGACTGGCTGTAGTTGAGAAACGTGGAACGTAGGATGAACCCTCATGGAGGCCGGTAGTTGCAGCCTCACGGAAACAGGATTGATGATGCGTTGGATGGTGAAAGGACCCAGGAAGCGAGGGGCAAGCTTCCTGGACACGCACTTCAAAGGAACATTTGCAGAGGACAGCCAAACCTGTTGGCCCACGGTGTATTGAGGCGCAGGCGTTCTCCTCCGATCAGCAGCCCGGCGAGTCTGAGACACAGTCCGGAGCAGCGCTGCCTTAGCCAAATCCTCTGACTGCGACGTAAATGATCCTGCACGGCCGGAACCGCAATCTCCGCCTCCTGAGAAGGAAACAACGGCGGCTGATATCCCAGACAGACCTCAAACGGAGAAAAACCAGTAGCTGCCGAGGTGAGAGAGTTATAAGCATACTCAATCCAAGCAAGATGACCACTCCAGGAAGCGGGGTCAGAGGAGGCCACACAGCGCAAGGCGGACTCCAGCTGCTGATTGGCCCTTTCAGTCTGTCCATTAGACTGTGGGTGATAGCCCGAGGAAAGGCTCACCCCCACCCCCAACGCAGTACAAAAAGCCTTCCACACCCGAGAAACAAACTGAGGCCCCCTGTCAGACACAATGTCCAAAGGAATCCCATGTAACTGAAAAACGTGATCCTTGGAGAACCTGTCCACAATGGTGAGGATCACCGAGTGACCAGCGGAACGCGGCAACCCGGTAACAAAGTCAACTGCAATATGCGACCAAGGTCGACCAGGGACAGGCAGGGGATGCAGCAGCCTGGGAGGGGCCAGATGACGGCTCTTATTGCGCGCACAGGTGTCACAGGCCAGCACATACTCGCGGGCATCACTCGCCAAAGCGGGCCACCAAAAGAAGCGCCGTAACAGGGAAACCGTACAACGCACGCCAGGATGACAAGCAAAACGAGACGCGTGCACCCAGTGCAAGACACGCGCACGCACGGCCGCCGGAACAAACAGTTTACCCGGCGGGCCCGAACCCGGGTCCGGATCCTGCCGCTGCGCCTGGCGCACCAGGCTCTCGATCTCCCATGTCACGGCCCCCACCACGCAAGACGAGGGGATGATCGGAACCACCCCCGTAGACTCAGACGCGGGGGAAAATTGACGGGACAAGGCGTCCGGCTTAACATTGCAAGAACCCGGGCGAAACGATATAGTAAAATGAAACCGGCTAAAAAACGGCTGCCACCTGGCCTGCCTGGAGTTAAGCCGCTTCGCACTCCGAATGTAAGAGAGATTCTTATGGTCCGTCCAAACCACAAACGGCTGTTCCGCCCCCTCCAACCAGTGACGCCACTCTTCCAAAGCCAGCTTAACCGCCAGCAGCTCACGATTACCCACGTCATAGTTCCGCTCAGCCGGAGAAAACCGCCGCGAAAAAACCGCGCACGGATGGAGACGGCCATCATCGGGCGAGCACTGCGACAACACCGCCCCCGCACCCACATCAGAAGCATCCACCTCCACAACAAACTGTCTGGCACCATCTGGGTGGGCGAGAATGGGCGCGGAACAAAACAACTCCTTCAACCGAGCAAACGCCTGCTCGGCCTCAGGAGACCAACTGAAAACTCGAGCCGGGGACGTAAGCCGGGTGAGCGGAAGGGTGATCTGACTGAAGTTCTTAATAAATCGGCGATAAAAATTAGCAAACCCCAAAAACCTCTGCAGGTGTTTGCGCGAGGAAGGAGTCGGCCAATCCGCGATCGCTCTGATTTTACCAGGATCAGGCCCCACCTGCCCCTTAGCAAGGACATAGCCCAGGAACGACACAGAACGAGCATGAAACTCACACTTCTCCGCTTTCACAAAAAGTTTGTTTTCCAGAAGCCGCTGCAAAACCTGCTGAACATGGTCCTCAAAAGACCGTGAAAAAACAAGGATGTCATCCAAATAAACGAACACACACCGATTCAAAAAGTCCCGAAGCACATCATTAATCAATGCTTGAAACACCGCCGGCGCATTCGTCAGCTCAAAAGGCATTACCAGATATTCGTAATGTCCACGATGAGTGTTAAAGGCCGTTTTCCACTCATCTCCCTGGCGCATGCGCACCAGATGAGGTGCGCATTGTGAAGGTCCAGCTTCGTAAAAATGACCGCGTCCTGTAAAGGTTCAAAAGCAGAAGAGATCAGGGGAAGAGGGTATTTGTTCTTCACAGTAATGTCATTAAGACCCCGAAAATCAATGCAGGGTCGGAGAGATCCATCTTTCTTATCCACAAAGAAAAAACCCGCCGCCAACGGCGAAGACGACGGACGAATCAAGCCCGCCTCCAGTGACTCCATGATATACCTCTCCATGGCCGCCTTCTCCGGACCAGAGAGGTTATACAGCCGGCTGGTGGGCAAAGGAGCTCCCGGTAACAGTTCAATGCCACAATCATAAGGACGATGGGGGGGAAGCGAGAGCGCACAGCGTTTACTGAAAACCACTCCCAGATCATGATATTGTTCAGGTACAGACGAAAGATCCACCTCCTCGGGCGCCAGCTTAGACGAGCAGACAGGCGAAGGTGGAAGAGCACACTGTAAACAGTGGGACAAGCAGTGGCTACTCCAACTCTCAATTTCAGGAGGTCCAGACCAGGTCCACTGCCAGTTCAGATAGAGGGAGAGGAGGTGGAGGTGGTCAACACATACAAGTACCTCGGGCTGTAGGTGGACAACAAACTGGACTGGTCATGCAAAACGCAGCACCTGTATAAAAAAGGCCAAAGCCGACTGTACTTCCTCAGGAGGCTGAGGTCTTTCAACATCTGCAGGAAGCTCCTGAGGATGTTTTACCAGTCAGTGGTCGCAGGAGTCCTTTTCTATGGCGTGGTGTGCTGGGGGAGCAGCACAGCAAAGAGGGACTCATCCAGACTGGAGAAACTAATCATGAAGGTGGGCTCTGTGGTCGGCATGAAGCTGGACACTCTGGTGACAGTGGCAGAGAAAAGGACATTAAAGAAACTGATGGACATTATGAACAATGCCAGGCATCCTCTGCACACGGTCGTAAACAATCAGAGAACCCTATTCAGCGACAGGCTGCTTCTCCCAAAGTCAAAAACCACCAGACTTAAAAACTCCTTTGTCCCACACGCCATCAGACTGTTTAACTCCTCACTGGAGGGGAGAGGGAGGAGAAACAGGAGGACAAAGGAGGGGGGAACAACTGAGTTGTAGGAGCTTTTCTACACTGTGCAATATTTGCAATATTTGTTTTTTGTTTTGTCTTTTTTCTTATATTTGACTGTGCAATAATCACTGTGCAATATACTCACTCAAATGAGCAATCCTATTTATCCATATTGTATATTCTGTATCTATGTGTATATATGGTGTATTTATGCTTATATCCTTACTCTCATTCCCCTTAATATATCTGTAACATGCAACTTCTTACGGTGCTTTGCAACTGGAAACTGAATTTCCCGGAGGAACCCACCCGAGGGATTAATAAAGTTTCATCTAATCTAACTTGGCGTTGCAAAACGTGCAGATAGGACGCTCACTCCCATCACGTTCCGTGATACATGTGAATCTATATTGTACATATTTGTTCAACCACTTTCTTCTTTTGCCCGACATGGTTAGTATGGATTAAAACAGTAACAAAAAAAAAAAAAAAAAAAAAAAAAAAATAATCATCACACGAAGTACTACCATGACAGTCACATGTTGACTACTGAGCGCGCTAAATTCCCCACAGCACTGATTGGCCAAGCAGTGTAGCATGATCATCTGCAGCCAGTGATGGCCAAATGGGGCGGCCCCTAGGGTTCGGTCGAACCCAGGTTAAGAACCTCGGTTTTAAAAGCTTCTGAAATGTCCCGAGTCTCAAGTTCTGTTAACAGTAAATCCGATGGAATGAACTCATATTTAGAACAAGAACAGGGGAGTTTAGGTGTTTTAAATCCTAATGCTCAGACATTCAAACCTGTGTTACCAGAGCGACCCTGTCAGGGTGTTGATGAAAGTGATCATCAAGCGCAGGTTAAAAATATTTCTCAGCCCAAGGTCGTTTTGTTGGAACAGTCAGAGACGAAGTTACATCAAGTATTTCCAGGTGCAGTTTCGACTACTCAGATAATGTCGCAGTTGAAGGCACCATCAAAACATCTTACACCTACAGCACAAGGTAGTGAGGGTCATGATCATCTAGTTACTGGTTTGAAGAAACAAAATGAAATTACAACTTTATTGGCTGAGCAGCAGTCTCTGTTTTTGCTACCAAGGCGTGACATTCAGTTCTTTGATGGTGATCTTTTGCAATATCAACCCTTTATGAGAATTTTTGAGCACATGGTAGAGAGTCAAGCTTGGAGTGCTAAGGATTGTTTATATTTTCTCGAGCAATACACCAGAGGCCATCCAGAGAAGTGGTCAGAAGCTGTCAGTATATGCCTGCTGAGTATGGATATGCTAAAGCTAAATCTTTGCTCCATGAAAACTTTGGCAATTCGTTGAAAATTGCTGCTGCCTACATTGAAAGGGTCAATAAATGGCCACCTATAAAATCTGATGATGTGAAGGCTTTGCAGGAATATGGGTTTTTATTAAGGCAACGTTGTAATGCAATGGGAGACGTTGAGTCCTTGCATGAGTTGGATGTCTCTGCTAACATGCAAGCAGTTATAAAAAAGTTGCCTTATAAGCTCAGGGATAAATGAAGGAATGCGGTGTGCGATCTGCAGGAGAGGTTTCAACACAAAGTGGTTTTTAGCGATATTGTTGAGTTTGTCAAAAGGCAAGTGAAGATCGTAAGTGACCCATTGTTTGGAGACATACAGGATCCTCCAACAGCCATCAGAAAAGAGGCGAGGAATGTTAAGTCTTAGTTTTACCCTAACTCTAAGAGGAGTAATTTTGCTACTACGGTGGCCAAGGTGGAAGGGAAGATTGAGCCAGTGTTGAGGTGAGAGAGTGGTTCAGTTGTGACCAAAGTTTGCTTGTTTTGTGGAGCAGGGCATATGTTGGATTTGTGTCCTTCATTTGAAAGAAAGTTACACTGTGAAAGATTATCTTTTTTGAAAGAGAATGGTGTGTGTTTTAGTTGTCTGCGCATTGGGCACAGAAGCAGGGACTGCAGGAAACGTCTCTTGTGTGAAGTCTGTAATCAGAAACACCCCACACTCTTACATATCCACTCCAAGCAGAGGGAAAGTGTTTCAGTGCAAACTAAAGGAGAGGGAGAACCACCAGATGAAGGACCTTCGTGTGCTGTGCAAAGCAGTGGTGTTACTGGGGCCAGTGAACAAAACTGTGCTCTCTCCATAATACCAGTTAGAGTGAAGTCCAAGAAAGGCAATCAGTCACTGATATCCTGTGCTTTTCTAGATCCTGGGAGTTGAGTTTCATTTTGTACTGAAGGGCTCATGAATAGGCTGAAACTTTCAGAAAGGAAAACTGGCATTCTGTTGCAGACAATGAGTCAGGAGAAAATGGTCAGTTACGTTGTTTCAGATTTGGAAGTAACTGGTTTGGATTTGGATCACTACTGTGACTTGCCTGACTTATTTACACAGAAAAACATGCCTGTTCATCAATTCAGTATTCCCCGACAGAAAGATCTTGACAGATGGCCACATTTGCGCCATATTAAGATACTGGAGATAAATTCAAGGGTAGAGCTGTTGATTGGGACCAATGTGCCAAAGGCTTTAGAGCCATGGGATGTTGTTAGAAGTCAGGATGGGGGTCCCTATGCAGTAAAAACTATGCTGGGTTGGACGGTGAATGGTCCTGTCAGAGAAGATTGTAAGACTGACATTTTTGATGAGAGTGTCAATAGGACTTCTGTGGCAAGACTGGATGAACTGTGGGAACGTCAAATGAAGGCTGATTTTCCAGAATGTATTCAGGATGAGCAGTTTGCTTTGTCTAGAGAAGATCAGCAGTTTATGAAGTCAGTGGTAGACTCTGTTAAGTTGGTTGATGGTCATTATACCATTGATTTACCTTTTAGGTGCAATCAGGTAAAAATGCCAAATAATAGGAAGGCTATCGAACAGCGAACTATGGTTCATTTCATGTCATATCCTTTGGATAATATTTCCAAAGGGTATGCAGAGAATGTGCCTGCTGAAGAATTGGATCGCTGTGATGGAGGGTTGTGGTACATTCCACATCATGGGGTGCATCACCCACAGAAGAAGAAGTTGCAAGTTGTCTTTGATTGTGGTGCTTCATTGCAGGGAGTGTCTCTGAATGGACAGCTTTTGCAAGGCCCAGTTCTTACTAGCTTGCTAGTTGGGGTCATACCTAGGTTCCGTAAAGAGCCTGTTGTGCTCATGGCAGATAATGAATCCATGTTTTATCAGGTAAGAGTACAAAGAGAAGACTCAGATCTGTTAAGGTTTCTGTGGTGGCCAGTCGGAGATCATAGTCAGGATCTGGTGGAATACAGAACGAAAATACACCTGTTCGGAGCCACCTGATCCCCTAGTTGTACAAGTTGTGCCTCGAGGAAATGTGCAGAGGATAACAGAGATCAGTTCAGACTAGAAGTTGTCAACAATGTTCTACATAATGTTTATGTGGATGATTGCCTTACCTCTATTGGGTCTGAAGAGGAGGCAGCGTTGCTCCATTAAGAACTTATTGCTCTTTGTGCTAAGGGAGGCTTTAAGCTCACCAAATTGATTAGAAACAGACGAGCAGTACTTGCTGCCATACCTCAGCAGGAACAATTCAAGGACGTTAAGGCCTTGGGTTTGGATAGTGACGTTTTGCCAGTAGAGAGAGCACTAGGTGTACAGTGGAGTATCCAATCGGATACATTCAAGTTTGAGATCACACTTAAAAAAAAAACCTCTCTCAAGGAGAGGGATATTGTCTCTTGTGAGCTCGATCAATGACCCATTGGGGTTTTTGGCACCTGTTGTGTTGTCTGCTAAGTTAATCATTCAGAAACTGTGCAGAAATCATTGGGGTTGTGTTACAACCCGGCTCAAAAGCCGCAACATAACAAAGGAGACGAATACCAGCGTGTGGGTGAAAAGAAGTTTTATCTTAAAATGGAAAACCAGGTTGGCTAAAATGGCTGGTGCCACCAAGGCAAAGACTAGTGCACTGCCCGAAAGCTTGCCTCAGGTATGCTTTTATCCACACCTGACTAGGTGTGGCCAATTAGCACTAGCTGAAAACACTGAGACGATTAGAAGCTGCAGAGGGACGTAACACCTCCTCCCTTAAAAGGGTTCCTCTAGGACCCTTAAATTTATTAAAAGCCCCTCTGAAGCCTTCAGTTCCTTGACCCACAAACCTGGAATAAAAGTTAAAGCTAACAGAAGCACAGTGTTCACGTTATAGTTGGCATCTCTAAGCATGGATGGGCATGAGGATTTGAAGTTGCCACACTGAACAGACAAAAAGTAACATGTGACCAACACAAAGGAGCACAACAGTCACAAACCCAAAATGATTACCTGATCTGCTACAACACAAAACCAAAAGTAGCAACAAATAATCACAACTAAGTGATCTGTTGTCTCCACCACACAAACAGTCACATACAAGTGGCCCTATACCACAACAAGTTACTTTAATACAAAAAGTTCAGTAAATCAAGCATACTAGTGACCAACCACAAAATGGAGAGCTATGGCCACACAATGATCACATCAAGGGTGGCTCAGCACCCCACAGTGTTATTGCCATCACCTGGCCAACAACACTCACAAGTGATCCAACAAAATAGCCATATTCCCCACAACACTAAAAGGTCACATCACAAAACACTCACCTCACAAGGATCTCATTAGCATCCATCAACACTGACATATGCACACACATGGCGTACACACAATGCCAACTTAAAAACAGCCTACCTGCCTCAGCTACAGACCATAATCATGAATGGTCTCAAACCTCCTACCAAGTTTGGTGCCACTGATTTACTATGTGCAACTCCAAGCCTAAAACACTAAAAACAACAAAACCCTTACTTTTCCTACCCTTGTCTTCAGTGGTGTACCAGGCTCGAGGCAACTTTAAACGCGAACTCGAGAGCAGGCAGCAGACCAGAGATAGTCTCCTACCAAACTCTGAAGCGTACCCCCACCCAGGATAGCCACCAAACACAATAAACTAAAACAATAAAGCAAAACAACAAACAAGTGCTTCGATGGAAGGGCAGCACAGCCACCCAGCTGAAACACACTTACTAAAGGGAGTTTGCTCAATTACAGTGACCACCATCACTCACCCACTTAAAAGCAAAACAAACTGACATTCAGTCTCCACTAAAATGTCCAAATATCCCGGACGAGCCCCCACTTGTGTTACGTCTCCCCGAGGGCAAGAGGCGATAACACAACAACTCCGGAAACTCAGTACAGGTGTTATGAAAAGAAGGTTTAATGGCAGCGCTCTCACAAAATAAACAATCCAGACTCAAACAACAAATGTGGGGGAAAAAGGGACAGTTAGGTTATGCCAAAAAAAACACCAAAAAGACAAAACCAAAACTTAGCTGAGCTGAGCTATTAGCCTAGAAAAGCAACAAACAGGAGAGAAAAACCCTAAACCTCAACTTAAAACAAGCTCAAAATTACATGGGTGGCACCAACCTACTTACCTAGTGTTTCTAACACAAAGACTCTACGTGAGTAAGTGTATGGGGTCCCCAAACTTACCTAGTCCACTTTACTCCCACCACAATCATCAAACAAAAGAAAGACAGCAGGAAACCGTCACACATGTGTCAAACAATTCAAGGAGGGAAGAGAGCCACGCCCAGCCACAGGTGAGTCTCCTTATCAAGGGTTTCACTCCTGGGTTGTCCAATCAGGGCCTCCCTCCTCTAATTAGTTGGACGTCACACAGATTGACATCAGCCTGCAGTCTGCGACCTAAGGGAATGGCAAACAAAAGGGGAGGGAAAGAAAACATGCAGCCTGCAGACACGTAACAGGTTGGGATGATGTGTTGCCAGTTACTGTCGGAAAAGAATGGACAGTTTGGCGGAATGATCTTTGCCTTCTTGCAGATTTTAAGGTTAACCGGTGCTTTAAACCTAACTTTGGAGATGTTGCTTCTGCTCGGTTACATCACTTCGCAGATGCAAGAGAGGAGGGTTATGGCACAGTCTAGGGCTGTTCGATATAACGATATATATCGGATGACGATATAAAAACATCTATCGTTTCATTTTACGCTATTGTTTGTTTCGTGGTGTCGCAAAATAAACTGTTTACAGCAATATTTTTTCATTGTTTTGATGGTTACTGTAGCAGCTATATTAATTTCTTAAAGTTCTCTCTTTCTCTTATATTTTATATAGCCACACTACGGACAGACAAGCGCCTGTTTTTATGAGTTGTGGTTAGCAATAATGACGGTAAAACCATTGCGTGTCCGCTTGTTTATGTTCCACATAAACCTTTCACAATAAAGCTCAAGATCCTGTTGAGACTTTTCAAAATAAACTGAATCACGTGAAAGAGCAGATTATTTACGGGTGAGAAGTAGAAAAGAGCCGCCAGGTGCTAATAAATAAACCTTAGACTCAAACATTAGAACAGGCTTTTCCCCGCAGCACGCCGTGTAATAAATACTCACAAAGAAAACGGCGCCGTTACAACTTATGTCTAAAAATGTATCGTTTCATGCATCGGTTAAAACACTCGACTCCAGCTACATGACGCACAGCTGGAAACACTTCACACAAGTCGAGATTCACAGAATTTACAGAAAATGTTGCATTGTTGTGATTTATATCGTTATCGGGACGATAGAATTCTTATATCGGGATATGAGATTTTGGTAATATCGCACAGCCCTAGCACAGTCACTTACCTGTTGTTGCCCAGCACCCAGAATCAAGTCCATTGTGCGTTTATAATGCGTAAAGCAAGAGTGGCTCCACTGAAACAAACTTCCATTCCTCGCATGGAGTTGACAGCTGCATTGGTTGCGAGTAGAATGGATAAGATGTGGAGAAAAGAGCTGCAAATGCATTTGCAGGAGTCAGTATTTTGGACTGATAGTACCTCGATGTAGCAGTATATTAGAAATGAAACCTCAAGGTTTAAAGTATTTGTCCCAAACCGGGTGACCGAGATACTTAAAGTGTCCAAACCTTCTCAGTGGAGATATGTTAATACATCATGAAATCCAGCTGATCTGGCTTCTAGGGGAGTCAAGGTGCAATCCTTTTTGAAGGATGATTCCTGGTTAACAGGGCCAAAGTTTCTTGCTGAACCAGAAATTAATTGTCCAGTGAACCTTGATTTTGGAAAGATCTCTTCAAATGATCCAGAGATTAAAATGGTCACTTTAGTTAATGCTGTTGATGCAAATGAATACAAAGATGGTGCAATGAAGTTCATCACTTATTTTTCTTCTTGGCATCGTCTGAAAAGGATGGTTGCATGGATTCTTAGATTCAAGAGTTTGCTGCTAGAACTTAGTAATAAGGAGAAACAGCTGAAAGAGAGCTTTAAGTCTAGTGTGACCAAAGAAAATATTGAGGAAAAGCTTAAAAGAGAGTTGCAGACTGTCAAGCCAATGAAGCTGCTGCAGGACAGGAGTGATGTGGTGGATAGAAGGGGTCCTGGTGATGATACAGGCAGCAGAGTTCTGGATGCGTTGGAGCTTGTGGATCGATTTTTGAGTAAGAAGTGAAATCCGGGAAAGTAACAAGGCTATGGACAATAATGGCTGTGGCATGTGGGGTGAGAAAAGGACGGAGACGATTAATGTTGCACAATTGAAAATTTGCAGACCAAGTGACATTATTAAAGTGTGAATCGAAAGATAGAGTACTGTCGAGGATGACAGCCAAGCTTTTCACAGAGGAAGAAACGAAGACCGGCGAGTTATTGATAGTAACAGAGAAACTGTTGGTTCTGGATAATGTTGATTTAGTGCCTACCAAGAGGAGCTCGGATTTATTACTATTCAGTTTGAGAAAATTAGAAGAGAACCATGAATTTAGTTCGGCTAAGCAGAGGGTGAGGGAGGATGGGGGAAGAGCAGAATCAGTTTTAGTGGACAGATAAAGCTGGGTGTCATTGGCATAACACTGAAACAGGATATTGTATTTACGGAAAATGTGTCCAAGCAGAAGGTAGATAATGAAAAGAAGGGGCCCCAAGACAGATCTCTGGGGTCATTTTGACCCACCGTTCTTAGTTATCTTGTGTTTTCGTATTTTGTTCTTTATTTATTCTATGATTCATAGGTTGTTCAGTAATGTTTATGAGATTTCCCCTCGTGACCTTACCCCATGTGTTTCCACACATCTGTGAGTCCCCATGCCTCGTTTCTCCTCCTTGTGTTTTATCTCATGTTTCCCCCAGTCTGTTATGTCTGTGCTCTCCCCCTGTTCTCTCCTCCCCTCCTGTCTGGGCCCCTGTGTACCTCCTGTTTTACTTTGACAGTCTCCTCTCAGTATGAGTCAGTGTTGTGTTATTTAGAACTACAAATTAAATTTCTTTTAGCAATTACTGTTTTTTAATGTCACAATTCCAACCCTGCTCCTTGATCCGAGTGACCCGAAATTGGCGCTCTGGTGGAGTTACTTTGTGTGTGTGTTTATAAGTAGTTTTAAACCTTGTGATCCACAAAACAGCATAACAGTAAAAGAAGAACTGACTGTGTTACAGTCAGTGCGGGAGCAGCGGCTTCGCTCATGCGCGATTCATTTGCCGTTTGGACGCACAGGTGTGAACGTCTCCTGCCCTGATAGCAGCTGGGGGAGGACTATCCTCTGCCAGTGAGCGCTTTGGCACGGGTGAGGTGCCCAAGGCAGCACCGCTGCTTGTTGAGAGTAAGAGCAATATGCGTTTTCACGTCAAACAGTCGTCATAAATAAGTCTCCAGTAATACCAGAAAAAGTCGCCAGATTTGTCGCTAGTCGCTTTTTAGAAAAAAAGTCGCTAAATTGGCAACACTGCTGGGAGGTAGGCTTAGTAGAGCAGCTATGCCTGTAAAGGCAAGGCATCCCACTATTATAGCTAAGGGTCTTCATATTTCTGACCTTGTGCTTCCTTGTGCCATGAAGAGGCCGCTAGAAAAGCTGCAACCACCAAGTACCTGCAGAGGGTCAGGCAAGTCCTGAGGAGTCAGCAGAATGGTAAGAACAAGATCCGGGCCATCAACACGTACGCCCTGCCCGTGATCAGGTACCCTGCTGGATTAATAGGCTGGCCAAAGGAGGAGATAGAAGCCACTGACATCAAGACAAGAAAGCTCCTTACCATGCATGGAGGGTTTCACCCCAAGTCCAGCACCCTGAGGCTGTACGCTAAGCGGAAGGAAGGGGGCCGGGGACTGGTGAGTGTCAGCACCACAGTCCAGGATGAGACAACGAACATCCAAGAATACATTGGGAAGATGGCCCCAACTGACCGAGTGCTCAGTGAATACCTCAGGCAGCAGAAAGCCAAGAAAGAGGAGGGAGACGAGGAACCATCATGGAAGGACAGGCCCCTGCACGGTATGTACCACCGGCAGATAGAGGAGGTGGCTGATATCCAGAAATCCTACCAGTGGCTGGACAAAGCTGGACTGAAAGACAGCACAGAGGCACTAATCATGGCAGCACAAGAACAAGCTCTGAGTACAAGATCCATAGAGGCTGGGGTCTATCACACCAAGCAAGACCCCAGGTGCAGGCTGTGTAAAGATGCCCCAGAGACAATCCAGCACATAACAGCAGGGTGCAAGATGCTAGCAGGCAAGGCATACATGGAACGCCATAAACAAGTGGCCGGCATAGTGTAAAGGAACATCTGTGCCGAGTATAACCTGGAAGTCCTGAGGTCAAAATGGGAGATGCCCCCAAGGGTGGTGGAGAATGACCGAGCTAAGATCCTGTGGGACTTCCAGATACAGACGGACAAAATGGTGGTGGCTAACCAACCGGACATAGTGGTGGTAGACAAACAGAAGAAGACGGCCGTAGTGATCGATGTAGCGGTTCCGAATGACAGCAATATCAGGAAGAAGGAACACGAGAAGCTGGAGAAATACCAAGGGCTCAGAGAAGAGCTCGAGAGGATGTGGAGGGTGAAGGTAACGGTGGTCCCCGTGGTAATCGGAGCACTAGGTGCGGTGACTCCCAAGCTAGGCGAGTGGCTCCAGCAGATCCCGGGAACAACATCGGAGATCTCTGTCCAGAAGAGCGCAGTCGTGTGTGTGTGTGTGTGTGTGTGTGTGTGTATTTATATATATATTAGGGGTGCAACGATACACAAAATTCACGGTTCGGTTCGATACTTTGGTGTAACGGTTCGATATTTTTCGATACAAAAAAAATGTTCATGCCTTTTTAATTTGTCATTTATTAAAATTATAAATATATATTTTAACTCAAAAGTACAGTTTTTAAATTTAATGTTGCTGAAACAACAAAGTAATAAAAAAATAAATCTATTTGATGGAGAAATCACTTATCCTTGGAAAAGAGAGTTTATTACAGAGAAATGTCTCTTTCCAAAATAAAAGCTATACTCTACGCTTCTTCTGGGCTATATTCTCAGCAGCATATTAAACATATCAGGTCCCCATAAGGAGAATCCTGTGCTAACGGCTGTCTAAATGACTCGGGTAAAGTTTGTAGCATGCGTGCTTGTTGTTTTTGTCTGCTTCCACTTGTCTTTGCACTAGGATGCTGTCGGAGTAAATGTGCAGTCATATTCATTGTTGTCCCACTAGTACTGTCAGCGTTAATCTGAAATGACGTTAACGCCACAACACTGCAAATCCCCGTTAACGAGCTACCGCGGATCGCCTCATGCGTGGGGCTGGACAGCCAACACGTTAATAAGAAAAAATAAAAGAAAAAAAACACCCCGGACTGGGCCGCCTGGCCACCCTTTATTTGGGTGGACCTCTCCCAGGCTCCGAAAGCCTGGCCAGCCCACGTGATGGGTTGGCACCGCCCCCCAGGCGGATAAATTATAAAAGAAAAAAAACACCCGGACCGGGCCACCTGTCCACCCTTTATTTGGGTGGACCTCTCCCAGGCTCTGAAAGCCTGGCCAGCCCTCCTGATTGATTGAAGCTTTTATTTGTCACTTGCAGTTTGTCACTTGCAGTTGCCTGCAGTGAAATGGGACCTTTCTGACCGTACATACAATACACAGACAGGTCAGAAGAGGAAGCATAGATGAAACAATGAAATGTATAACACAAAAAGGCAGTCGAGGAGGAAAATGAAATGCTGCTCATCCTGATCAATAATGGGGGATGAGAACAGAAACGACATGATGAGGTGGCACCGCATCCCAGACGCGCAAATGAACGTAGAAAATACCCGGACCGGGCCGCCTGGCCACCCTTTATTTGGGTGGACCTCCCCCAGGCTCCGAAAGCCTGGCCAGCCCTCGTGATGGGTTGGCACCGCCCCCCAGGCGTATGAACGAAAACAGAAAAAACACACAGGGCCACCTGTCCACCCTTTATTTGGGTGGACCTCTCCCAGGCTCTGAAAGCCTTGCCAGCCCTCCTGATTGATTGAAGCTTTTATTTGTCACTTGCAGTTTGTCACTTGCAGTTGCCTGCAGTGAAATGGGACCTTTCTGACCGTACATACAATACACAGACAGGTCAGAAGAGGAAGCATAGATGAAACAATGAAATGTATAACGCAAAAAGGCAGTCGAGGAGGAAAATGAAATGCAGCTCATCCTGATCAATAATGGGGGATGAGAACAGAAACGACATGATGAGGTGGCACCGCATCCCAGACGCGCAAATGTACGTAGAAAATACCCGGACCGGGCCGCCTGGCCACCCTTTATTTGGGTGGACCTCCCCCAGGCTCCGAAAGCCTGGCCAGCCCACGTGATGGGGTGGCACCGCCCCCCAGGCGGATAAATTAGAAAGAAAAAAAAACACCCGGCACCGGGCCGCCTGGCCACCCTTTATTTGGGTGGACCTCCCCCAGGCTCCGAAAGCCTTGCCAGCCCACGTGATGGGTTGGCACCGCCCCCCAGGCAGATAAATTATAAAAGAAAAAAAACACCCGGCACAGGGCCACCTGGCCACCCTTTATTTGGGTGGACCTCTCCCAGGCTCTGAAAGCCTGGCCAGCCCTCCTGATTGATTGAAGCTTTTATTTGTCACTTGCAGTTTGTCACTTGCAGTTGCCTGCAGTGAAATGGGACCTTTCTGACCGTACATACAATACACAGACAGGTCAGAAGAGGAAGCATAGATGAAACAATGAAATGTATAACACAAAAAGGCAGTCGAGGAGGAAAATGAAATGCTGCTCATCCTGATCAATAATGGGGGATGAGAACAGAAACGACATGATGAGGTAGCACTGGTGCATTGCCAGATGTGCAAGCAGCCAATTCTATAGGCAGTAAAATAATTACATACCTTCAGAGGTTTTGAATTGAGTGTTGATAACAAGCTGCAAAAACAGCAGCACTTAACAACGTTAAAGCCCTTTACTCTTTAGCCCAGAATGCAGGATCCACATTTTCTAAAAAAAAATTTCACTACATATCGTACTGTGTATGACTGTGTACGTGACAAATAAAAATTTGAATTTGAATTTGGTCCATGTGAATCTGAAGAAGAAACACTCAGTGCATCATGGGAATCCCTTAGCAGCCTACACCTATTGCAGCATAACTAAGGGAGGATTCAGGGTCACCTGATCCAGCTCTAACTATATGCTTCAGAAAGGAAAGTTTTAAGACTAATCTTAAAATAGAGATAGTGTCTGTCTCCCAAATCCAAACTGGAAGCTGGTTCCATGGAAGAGGGGCCTGAAAACTGAAGAACTCTCCCTCCCATTCTACTTTTAAATACTCTAGGAACAAAAAGTAAGCTTGCAATGCGAGAGGGAAGTGTTCTAATGGGGTGATTCGGTACTATAAGGTCATTAAGATAAGATGGGGCCTTATTATTTAAGACCTTGTATGCAAAAAGCAGGATTTTGAATTCAATTCTGGATTTAACAGGGAGTCAATGGAGGGAAGCCAATATCGGAGAAATTTGCTCTCTCTTTCTAGTCCCTGCCAGTACTCTTGCTGCAGCATTTTGGATTAACTGAAGGCTTGTCAGGGAGTTTTAGGACATCCTGATAATAATGAATTACAGTCGTCCAGCCTAGAAGTAATAAATGCATGAACTATGTAACCCACCTAAAATTGCATCATGAAATTAACTGTAGTTCCCAAAGAGTGTCAGTAGGTGGCACTCTGAGATTGTGTAGTGCTTGTGAACTTGAATCGTTATCGCGAAGGAGAACAACGTTAAGGCTACAAATGCTGGTCGGAGCAACTCACCAGGAATTTTTCCCTATTTCTTGTAAAAAAAAAGGATTTTACTCTTCCGCTTGTTGGGAAATGCGGACATTTTTGGTTGATGCCGATGTACCTCTTTTATGATCCCTGTTCATTTCCGGTGAGTTGACTCACTACGTTAGCATAGCAAGCTAATCGTTAGTTAAGTGTAGTGTAAATTCTATGTGTTTTTTAAGTGCTGTATTATCTTTGATACTCTAAGCCAATCGGAGATGTTTTTTTCTGAAAGCTAGGAAGTAAGTTTTATTTCCTGTAAGGAGATGATAATCAATCAATGATAATCAATGATATAAGTGACCATTTACCAGTCTTTGCATCTTATAATTGCCATTATAAAATTAACAGAAATGAACACAAGATTATTTACAAAAGAATTCGAACAGAGAAGACATTTAACTGTCTTAAAAATTAACTTTTAAAGCAAGAAACTTCTTCATGTTCATGTTTATGAACACGAAGAAGTTAATAAACCTTATGAAGCATTTTTAAGAACACATTAAACACACATTAGTAACACATTACTTGGTAAAAACTGCCAGGTGATTGAAATCAACAGGAAACACAACTATGCAGGAAGACCATGGATGACTAAAGGACTGCAAAATGCCAGGAAAAAAAGAACACCCTATATCTTATATATATATATATAATATTTTATTAAAAGGTTAGAACACAATAAAGAAAACACAAAAGGTATATGGAATGTCATAAACAGTACAATCAAAAATGAATCAAGGAACAATGATTACCCTGGGTACTTTATAGAAGGGACAAAAAGCATTAACAAAATGAAAGAGAAAGCAAATGGTTTTAATGAATTCTTCGTAAATATGGGGCCAAAACTGGCAGAGGAAATAAAGGCCGATGGAATAGAAAGGAACACTGGTGAAAATATTGAAAGGAATAGAAGCTCAGTGTTTCTAAGAGCAGTGGAAGAGAATGAAATATATGACATCGTTAGAGGACTTAAGAACAAAACCAGTACAGATTGGAATGACATTGATGTTGTAACAGTAAGAGAGTTGCTGATTATTTATGGTATTGGAAAACCGTTAAAATACGTTTTCAACTTGTCTTTTCAAAAAGGTTTTTTTCCTGAAAAAATGAAAGTTGTTCAAGTTATTCCAATTTACAAAACAGGTAAAAAGCATCACTTTGCAAATTATAGACCAGTGACTATTTATAAAAAGTTTATAAAAATTTATAAAAAGATTTGACAGTTTTGTGGACAAATGTGAATTGCCTACATAATAAGAAGTACACACTTGGAGTTTTTTTAAATTAAAAAAACTGTTCAATACCAGGGCTGCCACGATTAGTCGACTAGTCACGATTACATCGATTATCAAAATCGTCGAAGACTAATTTAATAGTCGACGCGTCGTTTGAAGCTTTGTAAGATCCCAAAAGACACAGGAATAATAGCAGGATTTAAGAGTGTAATAACGGACTGAAACAGAAGATTCCAAAAATGGCAGCAGCTAGTTAGTTTTAATATTACTCTTATTATTCTTTCTGGGTCACAAAATAAATGTTTAACATATTTCAGGAGAGAATGTAGCTGTGTAAACTTCAAATATGTGCTCAGTTTATCAAGACACCACATATTTTCAAAAGCGCCCCGACATTTTCGGAGACGTCTGTTACCCACTAGCTCGATAGCTAGCCGGGGTTCAAGGCTCGCTAGAGCCGGTGAGAACACCGGACTCCTGGCAAACCATTTTCAAACCCACCGCCGTCTTTCGCTACTCAGGTTAAACATGATATCCAAGTCACTTAGATAACTTAAAAATGTTATTGTTTGGCTTTTTTCAGTATTTTATTTGTTCCTAAGTAAATCGGTTTGGCTGAGATTAAAGTTATAGTTTTTACACAGCTGAATAAACGTCAAGCAGACAGCTGATCATCAGAAGTGTGAGATGCTTGAGAATTTACTCCGGTGCCCTGTTATATTTTAGATAGCAAGGAGCAGACGGCTGAGTTTATTAAACTTCACCGAAACAATCTGCAAATTTAATTAAAATTTAATAAACTATCATCTTGTCTTTATTTTTTAGTTAGCACATACACTTAAAGCTGTAAGCTAATGATAGTTATATTAGAGCAGATGCATGCTGGTGCAGTAAGCTCTGTGTTGCATGATCTGATTAGTGGACTAATCGCAAAAATAATCGGTGACTAGTCGACTATCAAAATAAACGTTTGTGGCAGCCCTATTCGATACTGTCAGTCATGAAATTCTAATAAAAAAAATGGAAAGTATGGGTTTAGGGGAGTGGTTTTGGACTGATAAAAAGCTATGTAGTGAATATGCAACAATATGTACAAATAAATGAGTAGGAATCTAAATTGATGGATGTTGCTTGTGACATACCTCAAAGATCAGTATTAGGTCCAAAAGAATTCATGGATTCTTTATTGTCATTCGCATCACATGTTTACATGAGGTGTAACGAAAATTACGTGCACGTGGTCCCGGAGCGAAAGAAACAGAGTAACGAAGAAACAGAATAAAAAGAAAACAGAATAACAAGTAATAAGTATTTCAAATAAATTAAGTGCAGCAACCTGAGTATTATAAATGCAAGTATTAAAATAATACAAATAAAATAAATAGAGTGCAACAACCTGAGTACCAGTATGGAGTATAGATATAGAAATGTAGGTATAAATACTTTAGCAGCAAATGGCATGATGTCTAGCATTGATAAAGTGACGATGTCAGTAGTGATTAGGTGCTACAATAACAGTTCTTGTCCATTATTGACTGAGAAGTCTCACAGTTTCTGGAATGAAGCTGTTTCTCTGTCTGGTGGTTTTGCATTTAATGCTCCTGAGCCTCCTGCCTGGGGGGCAGAAGGTTTATTATGTATAAAAATTATATTTGCCAAGTATCGAAGATTCTAAAGTTTGTAATATTTGCAGATGACACAAATATATTTTGTTCAGGTGTGGAATTGCCACAGGTTTTGGAGGTGATCACACAGGGATTAAAGATATTAAAGAAGTGGTTTGATATAAATAAATTATCATTAAATCTAGATAAAAGCAAATTTATGTTATTTGGAAACCATAAGAAAAATATCGAAGTAGAAATATGTGTTGACGATGTATATTTAGAAAGAGTAAATGAAATAAAATTTCTTGGTGTGATCATTGACCACCATCATTGTTAGGGGGAAATTGGAAAGGAGGCATTGCCGTTCTGGGGAAAACAAAGCAAATCTTGGATCAGAAAGCACTTCACATATTATACTGTGCTTCACTACTACCATATATGAGCTATTGTGTAGAGGTCTGGGGAAACACATGCAGAAGTAATACACAAACAATAACTATAATGCAGAAAAGGGCCATTAGAATAATAAATAATGCAGGGTACAGGGAACATACAAATGCACTCTTTATCAAAATGCATGAAATTCCAAGACTTGGTGAAGTTTGAAACAACGCAAATAATATATAAAGCAAGAAATAAAATGCTTCCAAAAGACATCTGTAAATTGTTTATAGAAAGAGAAGGGGGGTATAACTTAAGAGGAAAATGGAATTTAAAAATACAAAGTCCTAGAACGACAAAGTATGTCTATCTCAATAGCGGGAGTTAAATTACGGAACAGTCAGAACAGAACAAATAAAAGAAAGTAACAACATAAACTAGGGCTGGGCGATATGGCCTAAAATTCATATCGCGATATAATTTGAAGCATGTGCAGTAACGATATATATCGCGATATATTCTTTTCTTCTGTATAACGTATTTTCCACACTATAAGGCACTTAAAATCCTTTAATTTTCTCAAAAATCGAGAGTGTGCCTTATGTATGAATTCTGGTTGTGCTTACGGACCTCGAACCGATTTTGGCTGCAGAAATCTGTTAAAAAATGTTTTAGTACAACTTTGGTAAGCAGCACTGCTTGATGGATTGTCAGAGCATTACAGCTGCCGTAGTGAGGAGCCTCGCGGAGTAATCTGGGTCCAAAACTCCGTCTACTTCAGGTCCCAAAGTCAAACGAACACTGAGAGTTAAAAACGGTCTAAATTCTTTCATCTTTAATAAAATTATCAGCGTTGCTGCTTTATCAGGTGTAACAATTAAGTTTAACATCCATGCGTCCATGAAAACAGAAGTTATTACATTTAACGGAGTTAGAAGTTAACAGGAAGTTAGCTCGCTAGTTTACACCTAAACATGACATACCATGTTCTGACTGAGAGATTTTTGAAACTAATTCAAACGTACAGCTCTGCTACCACTTCCAACATAAATGAAAACAGGAAACTAAACAGCAGTGGCGTTTGTAGGGTTACTGAAGTTGGACTACCTGGTATATAATGTTGTGCTACGTGATTGCTAGCGACACAGCTATTTAAGCATAACATTAGCACAGTGAAGGATGAAGGATGAACGCCAACTTTTTTTTATCACTCATTAAAACTTAACGTGAGGGATTCTGGTGGTCAGGGACAAATGCAATCGCATAGCAGGATGCTATACACGGGCCAAACTTCAGTCAGGAGAACAACTAAGATTATTCATCCACAATACGAGGTTAGTTATTAATATACTGCAACAACATGAGAATAGAACAGCTGCGAGAGAATTCAACATTAATGAATCAATGTTACGGAAGTGGAGGAAGCGCAGTTTTTGGCTTTCCCCATATTTCAAAAGTGCTTCATCTCTTTGCTATGACTGTCGCCCAGCATAATTTGCAGATGATAATGGTTGTAGCCGCTGCGATGCTTTCAACCAAAACAGGCGCAGTTTGATGACATCATCAACATGCGCCATCGCGATAGAGTGATACAGTCAAAATCTCTATCGTTGGCCAAAATTATATCGTTTATATCACCCACCCCTAACATAAACCAGTTTAAAATAAAATATAAAAAACAAATCTTAAACAAATATAAGAATGAAGAAAACGGGGTAAACCCAGGACCGTAATTGAAGTGATGTTTTGGTTTGTTTGTTTCATTATTTGTGAATCTAATTTACATATTCTGTCTTTATTTATATGAAAGAAATGATATTGTCATTTTTTTGTTTGTTTTGCTGTTGTTTCATTTGTTTGTTTGTTTAATTTAAGACTAAAAGAAAATTAAATGAATGAGATGTAAAATTTGAGGGGGTAGGGGCAAATAAGTGTATACTTCTGCCTACTCCTTTTCAAACAAAAGAATTGAATGATATTATGTAATGATGGTGAATGTACATGTTTGAAATAAAAATGAACTGAAGTGAAATAAATATGACCAGTCTTTGAATAAATAGTACTGCGACCACGTTTTGTACTTCTCTCGTGCATCGATGAGGTGCATTCTCACAATTCAGTAAGCGCTGGATTATTGTTACTGCTGTTCACAAAAGAGGAGATGTGAGTTAATTTTGTGTGATAAGTGCCTATGGAAACCGTTTTAAGGTTCTTTAATTCTGTTATTATCGATTGCATTAAGTTGTCATTTACGAAAATGAGAGGTGTATGGTCACTAGTGTTGATTAAGTTGTTTTATAATATTAATGCAAAATGTGTTCACTGCCCTGTGCAGGTTGGTCTTTTTGTTGGAGTGTGAAATTGTGCGAGTGAGACCAGTAAATTCACCTGCAGCGAGCCAGGATTCAGGATCCCAGCTGCGATGGAGGAAGGTTTGCAGCCTACTTAGAAGTGACAGACGCGTTACTTCCTGACAGATAAGCTTATGAGATCTCAAAACAATACACTGCCTGGGTAGTACTACTAACATTAACACTATCCACACACACTTCACACACCTGAACAGAAAAGACTGAAAAGAACTCTGAACTGAGTACACAGGCTGACAAACATGGACTATTGGAATTTTCTCATTGTGAATTGTTGAATGACTATTTATGGTTTTGTTTAAATAAATGTTAACTGTTCTTTTAGCTGTGTGTCACGTGCTCCTTAGTCGATTTCTAGAGAACATAAACCCAAGATCCTAACTTCCTCTACGTTCTGTAGTGGTAAAGTATCATGTGTTACAACTAGGTTTTTAGCGTCACGTTGAGACAGGATATTCCTCATTTCAGAGATATTGCACAAATGGAAGAAAGCAGTCCTACATATTTGTTTAATATGTGCATTGAAGGACATATCCTGGTCAAAAATTACTCCAAAATTACTTTCCTGCAACCAGGAAAGAAATTACTAGCCAGGGAGACGTGGCTAGTCGTTGCTCCATTATTTATTCCAATTCAAGCTCATGCAGTCTTTTGTTACTTTATAGTAGTACAACTGTGTATTTACTTTTTCCAAAAATAGCTCACATTATGATGATGATGATGAAGCTTTATTCGTCACTTGCAGTTGCCTGCAGCAAAATTGGACCCCTTCTGACCATACATACATTACACAAACATCACATTGGGGAGACAGGTCAGAACAGGGAGCTTACAGAAAAACAGTGAAATGTACAACACAATAGGGGAGTGGAGGAGGAAAAAAGAGAACTCTACTCAGACTGAGCTCCTGGTAGGGGATCAGTATGAGAACAGAAAACAAAAATTCCTCAGCACAAAAAGCACATGAATCTTCACACTGTAACACCATGAAAACACATGACAAGCAACAGGGATGGGTAAATGGGGTGAGAGGTTGCCAGTGTAGACAGCAGCATGATTCCACGCTGGCCCGGTCAATCGCCGTCTGCATCGGGTGGGTGCAACCATTGGAGGCGTTTGGAGGGGGGAGAGGGGTGAGTGTACATCTGCGTCAGTGTACGTGTGTGTGTCCTGTTCAACTTGAGAGAGAGTGTCCTTTTACCTGGTTAAGCAAAGTCAACAGTCCTGATCCGACGCAGGTGTCCTTGAAGGATACGATCAGAGGGAATTTCTTGTTCAGGAGCCAAATGAGTGAAGGAGATGATTGTTTGGGTTAATGTGAACAACTGCATGCAATTTCACAGTTGGTCTAATGTCCATCACTGGTCACTTGATCTGTCAATTTCCCATTGCAGAGCCGTGAGCTTCTCTAAGATCTTATCCATATTGCGTTCAATAAACGCAGTGTGAGTACTCAGAGACTGCCCATCGTCAATCACGTCGGCCAGCCTTGTGGGACCGCTTTCTTTGTTTTCGATAAGCCAGGTTCAAGCCAGCTCCGATCAGCCAGAACTCTGTTATCATGGTTCCAAATGGGTAGATCTCGTTCAACGTCCTCTATTGAGAGTGTCGCCAGACACACGACGCAACCGACCATCAAGTATCCGGCAGCAAGGGGCTCTGCAGGACAATCAGGCTCTCCCGAGCCCAGGCTTCTCATCAAAAATAGGGTGTCAATTTCGTTAAGGGACCAGTTGATCAAATTCATAATTCTTTAGGTCTTAGAGAACAAGACTGAGAGACTCTCTGAGGGTTAGAAAGTTACACGAGAATACACAAGGACATGAGAAGCCAAGCAGGAAAGATAAGGGAAGGGAGAGGGAAAAGATGCAACTGCTTCCGTCAAGAGCGAGATAGGATTTCACATATTCTCAATACGTGTTCCGTTATCAGATAGACAAAGAGAATGAACATATTCCACTGTCATAGACAAAGCCGATTTTCTTATGAAACTCGCTTCAAAATGAATGCTAAAAAGATAATCCATGCATTTCGAAAGATTCCGAAAGAATGGTGTAATCACTACCATCTTGATATGTACACTGAATTTAAGTAAATACTTTATGGCAGAAAACAAACAACTAAAACAACACACTATAAAGGTGGAGCCGATCAGTAACATTACAGAACGTTGAATTTACTAGACTAAACAATGTTTCTGTGCTTTCAGTTTCTGACCTTAATAACTAATCTATGCAATATATCGGGTGTGACTGCTTTTATTTTCTATTTCTGGTACAATACTAGCCTGCAAGCAGGAAAGAAATGATAAGGCAGGGAGTACATGTAACATTATGAGAAAACAGTGCTGAGCATGCTTCTGACTACTAACAACAGGCCAAACCATGGTCTCACACTGCCACCTACTGGTACAAAAATGGAGCATCAGCTACAAATATCCCAGACTAGTTACCAGGTCTATAGTTAAAACTAGTTAATTTAGAGGATTTTCAAAAGAAAATATCACTTACATTTAAAGTAAAATAGCTTAAATATAAGTTAATTCACATAAATGTGATTAGACATTAGTGGCTATCACACACACACACATTCATACTGTTGCTCTTTGATTAGATAACTCTATGGCTGCTGTCAATATACAGGCGAAGCTTACGGGTTATGCAGCCAACTTTGTAAGTTGGAACATTAAGTCTATGAATCACCCTGTTAAGCACAAAAAGGTGCTTACACAACTGAAAAAATCTGATATGTCTTTTCCACAGGGGACTCACCTTTGTATAGCAGACCGATATAGATTGAAGACTGGTTGGGTTGGCCAAATAGTCCATTCCAACTTTAACTCTAAGACAGAGGGGTGGCCATCCTTATGGGTAAAAACGTCCCATTTCCTGTATCAACCATTTTATCTGATCCTATGGGTCCTTATTATGGGTCCGTATTACTGTGGTTGGCCAACATTATGGACTTTATGGACAACTTTATGAACTGATTTAAGCCAACATTTACGCCCCCAAATGGGATGATGAAACCTTAATTGTCTATTAATTCTCGTGAATTCTGGATATGACAACACACAATCTCATTTTAGCTGGAGGTACAAGCTGTGTGCTCTCTAACCTAGAAAGAAGCTCTAATAAGGATACTCATCCAGGGCATGCTCCGACTATATTCCTGTCCACAAAATGTTCTATTGGATAAATTCATTTGTCACTGATAAATGTCCTCTTCCACTTATTGAAACTTGCAATTATCAATCTATTGTTATTTCAGATCATACCCCCCTATTGATGAGATGGGGGTTGGATGCCTCACTGCCCTCCGCCTCTGGCAGTGGCCCTTTCTACTAAGGAGGCAAGAGTTCTGCATGTCCTGGTGACCCTCCACCTGTTTCACAGGTGGGTGCAGCCTGATCTATCTAGTGGAAGTCTAGACAGACCAGACCAGCTCAACCACACAGACACTTCCTACCTGATTTGAGGACAAAAGCAGAGTATGCAATATGTGGGACAAACAAACACACACACACACACAAATGGCAAATGTGAGATCATGGGAATCTAAGCAGCTTGAACCGAAAGTGACTAAAAATTGTCAAGGCTGAGCAGGACTCAAGCGCAGACTACGAATCACAATAAACATTTTTTTTATTTACATGACACAGAGTGCACTATATACAAGTGGGGAGAAGGGGTCCAGCGAATCCAGAGGTCCATGGAGGGTGGGGGGCTCCAAAGGCTCACTGCAACTGCCACACTCACGAACAGGGTCTCAAGGCGGGGCACGGAAAATCTATATACAAGGACAAAATGTTAAATGCCAAGCAAAGCACAAAGAGAAATCAAAATATTTCCAAAGCTAGAATTGCACTAACGAATGTTACACAGTAGTCCAGCGACAAAGGGCTCCAAGCAACTGCCTTCAGAAGTGGCTGGTAAACAGGATGATGAACCTCAGGTGAGAAATTGCTTGCAGGTGTGAGGACAGCAACCGGGAGCCCATGATTAGGTCCACCCAGGCATCGCGTTGTGAGCAGGGAAGCAAGAAAGAAAGTGAGAGAAACAAAAACAAATACATATACATGTAGCGTAACTGGACCATGACAGTAATATTTCAGTTTGATCAACCATCTCAACAAGTTCAATTACTTTCTTTTCAAGCTGCTTACACTACATTGACTTTTGTTTTTACACAATCTCAGAAGAGGAGAGCCACTGAGGGAACGCCTTCCGCCCTCGGACGCCTCCACCGTGACCTCCACTTCTGAGAGGAATTGCCCACAGATCAAGCATGGAGTGTGCCTGAATGGACATACAGAACTCCAAGGTTCGGCCCAGTGTTGAGGGTTTTCCCAAAGGAGAGGGCCCGGCGGGCGGTGCCTCACAGCCCTCTGCCTCTGGGAGTGGCCCCTTTCTACTAAGGAGGCAAGAGGTGGCCAGGAGTCTGTCAGCGAGTTCTGCATGTCCTGGTGACCCTCCACCTGTTTCACAGGTGGGTGCAGCCTGATCTATCTAGTGAAAGTCTAGACAGACCAGACCAGCTCAACCACACAGACACTTCCTACCTGATTTGAGGACAAAAGCAGAGTATGCAATATGTGGGACAAACACACACACACACACACACACACACACACACACACACACACACACACACACACACACACACACACACACACACACAGATCAGTTGAAAGGGACAGAAGAAATGGCAAAAGTGAGAATATCTCACACACACACACAACAGAGGGGGAAGAGATAGAGAAATTGGCAAATGTGAGATCATGCTAAGCAGCTTGAACTGAAAGTGACTGGAAATGTTTACGTTAGATCAGCCACCCATCCATTCTCTGCTGTGTTTCTTTTCCAGTGTCACAGGGCAGCTCGAGCCTATCCCAGCTATCTTAGGGCGAGAAGCAGGGTGCACCCTCGACAGGTCACCAGTCTGTTACAGGGCTAACACATAGACGCAGAAAACCATTCGCACCTATCGCCAATTTACACTCTTCGATTACCTATTGCCACTAACTGCAGGTCGTTGGACTGTGGCAGGAAGCCGAAGTACTAGGAAAGAACCCACGCAAACACAGGAAGAACATGCAAACTCCACACAGAGCGACGGTAGAGCTGAACTCAAGACCTTCTTCCTGTGCGGTAACGGTGCTAACCACTGTGCCGCCCGCATGTGAGCAACCGTCTCCCAGAAATTTGAAAAAGTTCAGTTACTTTCTTTCAAGCTGCTTACACTACATTGACTTTTGTTTTTACACAATCTCAGAAGAGGAGAGCCACTGAGGGAACGCCTTCCGCCCTCCAACGCCTCCACCGTGACCTCCACTTCTGAGAGGAATTGCCCACAGATCAAGCATGGAGTGTGCCTGAATGGACATACAGAACTCCAAGGTTCGGCCCAGTGTTGAGGGTTTTCCCAAAGGAGAGGGCCCGGCGGGCGGTGCCTCACAGCCCTCTGCCTCTGGGAGTGGCCCCTTTCTACTAAGGAGGCAAGAGGTGGCCAGGAGTCTGTCAGCGAGTTCTGCATGTCCTGGTGACCCTCCACCTGTTTCACAGGTGGGTGCAGCCTGATCTATCTAGTGAAAGTCTAGACAGACCAGACCAGCTCAACCACACAGACACTTCCTACCTGATTTGAGGACAAAAGCAGAGTATGCAATATGTGGGACAAACACACACACACACACACACACACACACACACACTCACACACACTCACTCACAGATCAGTTGAAAGGGACAGAAGAAATGGCAAAAGTGAGAATATCTCACACACACACAACAGAGGGGGAAGAGATAGAGAAATTGGCAAATGTGAGATCATGCTAAGCAGCTTGAACTGAAAGTGACTGGAAATGTTTACGTTAGATCAGCCACCCATCCATTCTCTGCTGTGTTTCTTTTCCAGTGTCACAGGGCAGCTCGAGCCTATCCCAGCTATCTTAGGGCGAGAAGCAGGGTACACCCTCGACAGGTCACCAGTCTGTTACAGGGCTAACACATAGACGCAGAAAACCATTCGCACCTATCGCCAATTTACACTCTTCGATTACCTATTGCCACTAACTGCAGGTCGTTGGACTGTGGCAGGAAGCCGAAGTACTAGGAAAGAACCCACGCAAAAACAGGAAGAACATGCAAACTCCACACAGAGCGACGGTAGAGCTGAACTCAAGACCTTCTTCCTGTGCGGTAACGGTGCTAACCACTGTGCCGCCCGCGTGTGAGCAACCGTCTCCCAGAAATTTAAAAAAGTTCAGTTACTTTCTTTCAAGCTGCTTACACTACATTAACTTTTGTTTTTACACAATCTCAGAAGAGGAGAGCCACTGAGGGAACGCCTTCCGCCCTCGGACGCCTCCACCGTGACCTCCACTTCTGAGAGGAATTGCCCACAGATCAAGCATGGAGTGTGCCTGAATGGACATACAGAACTCCAAGGTTCGGCCCAGTGTTGAGGGTTTTCCCAAAGGAGAGGGCCCGGCGGGCGGTGCCTCACAGCCCTCTGCCTCTGGGAGTGGCCCCTTTCTACTAAGGAGGCAAGAGGTGGCCAGGAGTCTGTCAGCGAGTTCTGCATGTCCTGGTGACCCTCCACCTGTTTCACAGGTGGGTGCAGCCTGATCTATCTAGTGAAAGTCTAGACAGACCAGACCAGCTCAACCACACAGACACTTCCTACCTGATTTGAGGACAAAAGCAGAGTATGCAATATGTGGGACACACACACACACACACACACACACACACACACACACACACACACACACACAGATCAGTTGAAAGGGACAGAAGAAATGGCAAAAGTGAGAATATCTCACACACACACACAACAGAGGGGGAAGAGATAGAGAAATTGGCAAATGTGAGATCATGCTAAGCAGCTCGAACTGAAAGTGACTGGAAATGTTTACGTTAGATCAGCCACCCATCCATTCTCTGCTGTGTTTCTTTTCCAGTGTCACAGGGCAGCTCGAGCCTATCCCAGCTATCTTAGGGCGAGAAGCAGGGTGCACCCTCGACAGGTCACCAGTCTGTTACAGGGCTAACACATAGACGCAGAAAACCATTCGCACCTATCGCCAATTTACACTCTTCGATTACCTATTGCCACTATCTGCAGGTCGTTGGACTGTGGCAGGAAGCCGAAGTACTAGGAAAGAACCCACGCAAACACAGGAAGAACATGCAAACTCCACACAGAGCGACGGTAGAGCTGAACTCAAGACCTTCTTCCTGTGCGGTAACGGTGCTAACCACTGTGCCGCCCGCGTGTGAGCAACCGTCTCCCAGAAATTTAAAAAAGTTCAGTTACTTTCTTTCAAGCTGCTTACACTACATTAACTTTTGTTTTTACAGAATCTCAGAAGAGGAGAGCCACTGAGGGAACGCCTTCCGCCCTCGGACGCCTCCACCGTGACCTCCACTTCTGAGAGGAATTGCCCACAGATCAAGCATGGAGTGTGCCTGAATGGACATACAGAACTCCAAGGTTCGGCCCAGTGTTGAGGGTTTTCCCAAAGGAGAGGGCCCGGCGGGCGGTGCCTCACAGCCCTCTGCCTCTGGGAGTGGCCCCTTTCTACTAAGGAGGCAAGAGGTGGCCAGGAGTCTGTCAGCGAGTTCTGCATGTCCTGGTGACCCTCCACCTGTTTCACAGGTGGGTGCAGCCTGATCTATCTAGTGAAAGTCTAGACAGACCAGACCAGCTCAACCACACAGACACTTCCTACCTGATTTGAGGACAAAAGCAGAGTATGCAATATGTGGGACACACACACACACACACACACACACACACACACACACACACACACACACACACTCACAGATCAGTTGAAAGGGACAGAAGAAATGGCAAAAGTGAGAATATCTCACACACACACACACACACACACACACACTCACAGATCAGTTTAAAGGGACAGAAGAAATGGCAAAAGTGAGAATATCTCACACACACACACACACACACACACACACACACACACACACACACACACACACACACACACACACACACACACTCACAGATCAGTTTAAAGGGACAGAAGAAATGGCAAAAGTGAGAATATCTCACACACACACAACAGAGGGGGAAGAGATAGAGAAATTGGCAAATGTGAGATCATGCTAAGCAGCTTGAACTGAAAGTGACTGGAAATGTTTACGTTAGATCAGCCACCCATCCATTCTCTGCTGTGTTTCTTTTCCAGTGTCACAGGGCAGCTCGAGCCTATCCCAGCTATCTTAGGGCGAGAAGCAGGGTGCACCCTCGACAGGTCACCAGTCTGTTACAGGGCTAACACATAGACGCAGAAAACCATTCGCACCTATCGCCAATTTACACTCTTCGATTACCTATTGCCACTAACTGCAGGTCGTTGGACTGTGGCAGGAAGCCGGAGTACAAGGAAAGAACCCACGCAAAAACAGGAAGAACATGCAAACTCCACACAGAGCGACGGTAGAGCTGAACTCAAGACCTTCTTCCTGTGCGGTAACGGTGCTAACCACTGTGCCGCCCGCGTGTGAGCAACCGTCTCCCAGAAATTTGAAAAAGTTCAGTTACTTTCTTTCAAGCTGCTTACACTACATTGACTTTTGTTTTTACACAATCTCAGAAGAGGAGAGCCACTGAGGGAACGCCTTCCGCCCTCGGACGCCTCCACCGTGACCTCCACTTCTGAGAGGAATTGCCCACAGATCAAGCATGGAGTGTGCCTGAATGGACATACAGAACTCCAAGGTTCGGCCCAGTGTTGAGGGTTTTCCCAAAGGAGAGGGCCCGGCGGGCGGTGCCTCACAGCCCTCTGCCTCTGGGAGTGGCCCCTTTCTACTAAGGAGGCAAGAGGTGGCCAGGAGTCTGTCAGCGAGTTCTGCATGTCCTGGTGACCCTCCACCTGTTTCACAGGTGGGTGCAGCCTGATCTATCTAGTGAAAGTCTAGACAGACCAGACCAGCTCAACCACACAGACACTTCCTACCTGATTTGAGGACAAAAGCAGAGTATGCAATATGTGGGACACACACACACACACACACACACACACACACTCACAGATCAGTTGAAAGGGACAGAAGAAATGGCAAAAGTGAGAATATCTCACACACACACAACAGAGGGGGAAGAGATAGAGAAATTGGCAAATGTGAGATCATGCTAAGCAGCTTGAACTGAAAGTGACTGGAAATGTTTACGTTAGATCAGCCACCCATCCATTCTCTGCTGTGTTTCTTTTCCAGTGTCACAGGGCAGCTCGAGCCTATCCCAGCTATCTTAGGGCGAGAAGCAGGGTGCACCCTCGACAGGTCACCAGTCTGTTACAGGGCTAACACATAGACGCAGAAAACCATTCGCACCTATCGCCAATTTACACTCTTCGATTACCTATTGCCACTAACTGCAGGTCGTTGGACTGTGGCAGGAAGCCGAAGTACTAGGAAAGAACCCACGCAAACACAGGAAGAACATGCAAACTCCACACAGAGCGACGGTAGAGCTGAACTCAAGACCTTCTTCCTGTGCGGTAACGGTGCTAACCACTGTGCCGCCCGCATGTGAGCAACCGTCTCCCAGAAATTTGAAAAAGTTCAGTTACTTTCTTTCAAGCTGCTTACACTACATTGACTTTTGTTTTTACACAATCTCAGAAGAGGAGAGCCACTGAGGGAACGCCTTCCGCCCTCCAACGCCTCCACCGTGACCTCCACTTCTGAGAGGAATTGCCCACAGATCAAGCATGGAGTGTGCCTGAATGGACATACAGAACTCCAAGGTTCGGCCCAGTGTTGAGGGTTTTCCCAAAGGAGAGGGCCCGGCGGGCGGTGCCTCACAGCCCTCTGCCTCTGGGAGTGGCCCCTTTCTACTAAGGAGGCAAGAGGTGGCCAGGAGTCTGTCAGCGAGTTCTGCATGTCCTGGTGACCCTCCACCTGTTTCACAGGTGGGTGCAGCCTGATCTATCTAGTGAAAGTCTAGACAGACCAGACCAGCTCAACCACACAGACACTTCCTACCTGATTTGAGGACAAAAGCAGAGTATGCAATATGTGGGACACACACACACACACACACACACTCACAGATCAGTTGAAAGGGACAGAAGAAATGGCAAAAGTGAGAATATCTCACACACACACAACAGAGGGGGAAGAGATAGAGAAATTGGCAAATGTGAGATCATGCTAAGCAGCTTGAACTGAAAGTGACTGGAAATGTTTACGTTAGATCAGCCACCCATCCATTCTCTGCTGTGTTTCTTTTCCAGTGTCACAGGGCAGCTCGAGCCTATCCCAGCTATCTTAGGGCGAGAAGCAGGGTGCACCCTCGACAGGTCACCAGTCTGTTACAGGGCTAACACATAGACGCAGAAAACCATTCGCACCTATCACCAATTTACACTCTTCGATTACCTGTTGCCACTAACTGCAGGTCGTTGGACTGTGGCAGGAAGCCGAAGTACTAGGAAAGAACCCACGCAAAAGCAGGAAGAACATGCAAACTCCACACAGAGCGACGGTAGAGCTGAACTCAAGACCTTCTTCCTGTGCGGTAACGGTGCTAACCACTGTGCCGCCCGCATGTGAGCAACCGTCTCCCAGAAATTTGAAAAAGTTCAGTTACTTTCTTTCAAGCTGCTTACACTACATTGACTTTTGTTTTTACACAATCTCAGAAGAGGAGAGCCACTGAGGGAACGCCTTCCGCCCTCGGACGCCTCCACCGTGACCTCCACTTCTGAGAGGAATTGCCCACAGATCAAGCATGGAGTGTGCCTGAATGGACATACAGAACTCCAAGGTTCGGCCCAGTGTTGAGGGTTTTCCCAAAGGAGAGGGCCCGGCGGGCGGTGCCTCACAGCCCTCTGCCTCTGGGAGTGGCCCCTTTCTACTAAGGAGGCAAGAGGTGGCCAGGAGTCTGTCAGCGAGTTCTGCATGTCCTGGTGACCCTCCACCTGTTTCACAGGTGGGTGCAGCCTGATCTATCTAGTGAAAGTCTAGACAGACCAGACCAGCTCAACCACACAGACACTTCCTACATGATTTGAGGACAAAAGCAGAGTATGCAATATGTGGGACACACACACACACACACACACACACACACACACACTCACACACACAGATCAGTTGAAAGGGACAGAAGAAATGGCAAAAGTGAGAATATCACACACACACACACACACACACACACACACACACACACACACACACACACACACACACACACTCACAGATCAGTTTAAAGGGACAGAAGAAATGGCAAAAGTGAGAATATCTCACACACACACACACACACACACACACACACACTCACTCACAGATCAGTTGAAAGGGACAGAAGAAATGGCAAAAGTGAGAATATCTCACACACACACACAACAGAGGGGGAAGAGATAGAGAAATTGGCAAATGTGAGATCATGCTAAGCAGCTTGAACTGAAAGTGACTGGAAATGTTTACGTTAGATCAGCCACCCATCCATTCTCTGCTGTGTTTCTTTTCCAGTGTCACAGGGCAGCTCGAGCCTATCCCAGCTATCTTAGGGCGAGAAGCAGGGTGCACCCTCGACAGGTCACCAGTCTGTTACAGGGCTAACACATAGACGCAGAAAACCATTCGCACCTATCGCCAATTTACACTCTTCGATTACCTATTGCCACTAACTGCAGGTCGTTCGACTGTGGCAGGAAGCCGGAGTACAAGGAAAGAACCCACGCAAAAACAGGAAGAACATGCAAACTCCACACAGAGCGACGGTAGAGCTGAACTCAAGACCTTCTTCCTGTGCGGTAACGGTGCTAACCACTGTGCCGCCCGCGTGTGAGCAACCGTCTCCCAGAAATTTAAAAAAGTTCAGTTACTTTCTTTCAAGCTGCTTACACTACATTGACTTTTGTTTTTACACAATCTCAGAAGAGGAGAGCCACTGAGGGAACGCCTTCCGCCCTCCAACGCCTCCACCGTGACCTCCACTTCTGAGAGGAATTGCCCACAGATCAAGCATGGAGTGTGCCTGAATGGACATACAGAACTCCAAGGTTCGGCCCAGTGTTGAGGGTTTTCCCAAAGGAGAGGGCCCGGCGGGCGGTGCCTCACAGCCCTCTGCCTCTGGGAGTGGCCCCTTTCTACTAAGGAGGCAAGAGGTGGCCAGGAGTCTGTCAGCAAGTTCTGCATGTCCTGGTGACCCTCCACCTGTTTCACAGGTGGGTGCAGCCTGATCTATCTAGTGAAAGTCTAGACAGACCAGACCAGCTCAACCACACAGACACTTCCTACCTGATTTGAGGACAAAAGCAGAGTATGCAATATGTGGGACACACACACACACACACACACACACACACACACACACACTCACAGATCAGTTGAAAGGGACAGAAGAAATGGCAAAAGTGAGAATATCTCACACACACACACAACAGAGGGGGAAGAGATAGAGAAATTGGCAAATGTGAGATCATGCTAAGCAGCTTGAACTGAAAGTGACTGGAAATGTTTACGTTAGATCAGCCACCCATCCATTCTCTGCTGTGTTTCTTTTCCAGTGTCACAGGGCAGCTCGAGCCTATCCCAGCTATCTTAGGGCGAGAAGCAGGGTGCACCCTCGACAGGTCACCAGTCTGTTACAGGGCTAACACATAGACGCAGAAAACCATTCGCACCTATCGCCAATTTACACTCTTCGATTACCTATTGCCACTAACTGCAGGTCGTTCGACTGTGGCAGGAAGCCGGAGTACAAGGAAAGAACCCACGCAAACACAGGAAGAACATGCAAACTCCACACAGAGCGACGGTAGAGCTGAACTCAAGACCTTCTTCCTGTGCGGTAACGGTGCTAACCACTGTACCGCCCGCGTGTGAGCAACCGTCTCCCAGAAATTTAAAAAAGTTCAGTTACTTTCTTTCAAGCTGCTTACACTACATTGACTTTTGTTTTTACACAATCTCAGAAGAGGAGAGCCACTGAGGGAACGCCTTCCGCCCTCGGACGCCTCCACCGTGACCTCCACTTCTGAGAGGAATTGCCCACAGATCAAGCATGGAGTGTGCCTGAATGGACATACAGAACTCCAAGGTTCGGCCCAGTGTTGAGGGTTTTCCCAAAGGAGAGGGCCCGGCGGGCGGTGCCTCACAGCCCTCTGCCTCTGGGAGTGGCCCCTTTCTACTAAGGAGGCAAGAGGTGGCCAGGAGTCTGTCAGCGAGTTCTGCATGTCCTGGTGACCCTCCACCTGTTTCACAGGTGGGTGCAGCCTGATCTATCTAGTGAAAGTCTAGACAGACCAGACCAGCTCAACCACACAGACACTTCCTACCTGATTTGAGGACAAAAGCAGAGTATGCAATATGTGGGACACACACACACACACACACACACACACACAGATCAGTTGAAAGGGACAGAAGAAATGGCAAAAGTGAGAATATCTCACACACACACACACACACACACACACACACACACACACACTCACTCACAGATCAGTTGAAAGGGACAGAAGAAATGGCAAAAGTGAGAATATCTCACACACACACAACAGAGGGGGAAGAGATAGAGAAATTGGCAAATGTGAGATCATGCTAAGCAGCTTGAACTGAAAGTGACTGGAAATGTTTACGTTTGATCAGCCACCCATCCATTCTCTGCTGTGTTTCTTTTCCAGTGTCACAGGGCAGCTCGAGCCTATCCCAGCTATCTTAGGGCGAGAAGCAGGGTGCACCCTCGACAGGTCACCAGTCTGTTACAGGGCTAACACAGATACAGACAACCCTAGACACTTAAGAGCATTTCAGAGTTTCTCCACAAACTAGGATTTTGGAAAGAGGCCGGAGCACGTGGAGTGAACCCCCACAAACACTTTGAGGACATGAGAAGTCCATACAGAAAGACCTCAGCCTGATAGTGGAGTTGAACTCAGGACCTTCTTGCTGTGCGGGCAACTATATTAACCACTGTGCCACCGTGTTGCCCTTGTTTGTTCACCCGTCAATGAATTCATTTACTTCATTACTAAGCTTCTTAGCTTTACACATGCACCCACACACAGGGGAAAGAGCTAGAGGAAATGGCAAATGTTAGATGATAATCTCTCTCTCACTCACACACACAAGTCAAGGGGAGAGAGAAAGAAGAAATGACAAATGTGAGATCATTGCACGCACGCACGCACACACACACACACACACACACACACACACACACACACACACACACACACACACACACACACACACACACACACACACAAACAGACACACACAGGGGATAGAGATAGAGGAAACGGCAAATGTGAGATCAAGCTAAGCAGGTTGAATCAAAAGTGACTGGACATATTTACGTTTGATCAACGGTCTCCAAAATGTGAGTGAAGTTGGCCCCCCCACCTTCTTCAAATCCAACAAAAGTGGTATCAAACGTTTGTGCTACGTTTGTGCTGCAAAAATTTTCGTTTGTGCCGCTATCATTTTAAAAATATTAATAAAACAACGTCTTGATGCGTGCTTAATCATCCGGGTAAGTAAATTCCAAAAGGTTGATTCTGTTCATCCGGACACTTTCAGTGGGAGAAACGTTTCGTCACTCATCCAAGTGACTTCTTCAGTCTCAGCTGACTGCAGTTTTCCCCAATCTTATAAACAGTACATTTGACCTTTACATTTTCATTAATGTCTTTGAAAACAGAAGCAGCACAAACGACAACTTTAGCAGCACAAACCAGCACAAACATAGCACAACTGATTGACACCAATTTTGTTTGATTCCATTAATATGAGGGGGCTGGTTGACCTCTGATGACCTCTAGAAATTTTTATTAATATCTTTAAAATGATAGCAGCACAAACGAAAATTTTTGCAGCACAAACGTAGCACAAACGTTTGATACCACTTTTGTTGGATTTGAAGAGTGAGTGAAGTTGGCCCCCCCGCTCACGTCTCCAAGACATTTAAATGGATGTGCTGCAGGGATTGTCATAACATAACCTGATTAACATGTTATCTGCTGACTGTTAGGGGTCGACAAGCAAAACGAGCTCCTGGTACAAAATGCCTTACTGTTTCCCATTACCACAAATGATGCAAAGGTTGCTCTCCACAAATGTGGGCATAGTGTGCTATGAGTGCGACATAAAACTGTAGAGATAGAGCTTATGTGAGATGTTTGTGTGATGCTATAACAGAGCCGCAACAAATTTTTTGAAGTGATCAGCAATAGCTGTGAAGCTATTCATTACTGAGTTCATGTTTGGAACTTTGATTTCTGTTTATTTTTCTGTTTGTTTTCAATAAATTGGATGCTCAAAAAATGCTTTTGTCCAATTTCTGCTTGTTGCATGTTGAAGCTCTACTTGGAACCTTGTTAAGATCCAACCATGCAAAATATGACTTTTTTATTTTTTTGTTGCAATTTTTCAAGAGGTCTTAAACTTTTGATCGGGACTGTATCTCTATTCAGACCAGCTTGATTGTGACATCACAGAACAGAACCTCCCTGCAGTCTGTTGTTTTTATTGTGTGTGTGTTTTTTTTTAAATCTGCCATTGCTTTAGATATTTCAACCTTTTTGAAAATTATTTTCTTTTGCAGTTAGGATCCTTATTTGCTTTAAATCCATCACAGTACAGCAAACTAACCTTTTTAAACACAACCGAGTATTTTCCTGCAGCCTTTAAGTAACACAGTCTACCTAAGTTTGATTTGTAGCACGTTTCACACTATGTAAAAAACATAATGTTACCTGTACAGACCCAGTATGTGATTTAAAAACACGAGGACTTACACGTGATCTTTAAATGAGGAGTCCTTACCTTTAAATGTAACGTCTCTTCTTCCTCTCCTGTCTTGTCTTTCTAAACCTTCTTCTTGTCTCAGCTTGATTTCTTGTTTCTTCGTGTCAAACACCGCAGCCGGCGATTTGGCTACCAACGCACTGTGCTACACACTACACACAGTTTGTGTGTGCTGACATTTGTTGAGCTGATAGAAACGCTGCATTTGAAATTATCTGCCAATTAAAAAAAAAAAAAGTCACTCCCTTTATGCGTCTTCCTCTTCGGATAGGTAGATCCCAACGTACCGAAGCCGCAACTTAGGGACACATGCCGTTTTTCCGGTCTTGTGGCAAAAAGAAAAAGAAAAAAAGAAGAAAAAACCCCAAGTGTCCCACTCTTAACTCCTGACCTTTTCAAATGTCCACAAAGTCCGCATTGACTCTACAACTTCCTTTATCTTCGTTCCCATGGTAACGAAGGGATACACATATTTATAAAGGAGAATGCGCTTCTATCTGATTCTATCTGAAAAACCGTTGAGAAGTGCTGTGGTTTTTAGCCCCACTTATTTGCGCTCTTCCTCTCCTTCATCGGGTGCAGCTTCACCTAGGGATGGATGGACACACACACACACACCCACTGCTCCACCCCTCCCCTGATGCTGCTCAGCCACAAACCACACCCCGCCACAGGCACGTGCAGAGGGGGGGCTAGAGGGGCTTGAGCACCCGCCCCTTTCCTGATGGGTGCCCAAAGTGCCCTTTTGTTGAGGCAACTTTTTTTAAAAAAATTATTTATTTTTTTATGTGTGTGTGTGTGCGTGCGGAGTCTTGTCTGTGCCCATCAACAATAATATTTAACTATTAATCACAGTTTTGCTAAATAAAAGGATCTGGCTTGCATCAGTCACATGATCACATTTAACCAATGATCGCCCTTGACGGCAGAACGCGCTGGTTACGAGCCGGGAACGAGCTCACAAAGAGCACGCGCATTTGTTGCGGTCCGGAGCTGTAGGAGAAACACAAGTTAACTCAGAGACACAGACTGATGCGACAAACCCAGTAAGTAGGTGCACAGCGTGCACTGTAGTGTATAGCACCCAGGAGTATTAGCTTATTACGTACACGTTGGTAAGCTGTCTTGTTGCAACTGACGAACTGAAACAAACGAGCGTGCTGTGTGTGCAACAGCGCGACAAACATTACCTGTCCTTTTATTAACTGCACAAGCAGTGCTGGTCACAGCTGCTGGCTACCTGTGTAAGGCTGTCATGGATCTGTAGCTCTGTCACCGTTTTAGGGAACATATTTAGTTTTAAAGTAAGTTTCCGGGCTTTTCCTGCCTTTCTGGAGGGATTATATTTCACTAAAAAACGATCTAATATGCATGTCCACATAATAATTATTATAATTATAATATATTAAAAACACACGCTGTATTTTAAAGAACATACATTAAGAAGCAGATTATATTAGATTTATATTTTAAATAAGACAAAAGTTGGATTTTACAGCAGTAAAATGATTGTATCTCTACAGTTTAAAAATGTAATAAGCTTTGCCCCTGCACAGAGTGGATAGTGAAACAAATGGAATCATCATAAATACATTATTTCATATTTATTACTTCCCCCTCCTCATTGCGTTATTATTGTAGCTCTAGTAATAAATAATAATGTAAGGATTATGGATCAGCACCGTGATGCCCATAGTATATACAGTATTCTGAAGAAGGTCTAAAATGTCACTGTGTGTGCGTGCATGTGTGTGTTTTATTTAGATGGATTTTTTTTAAAAATATTACTCATGATATAACATTGTCCAGACATGCCTGGTAAGGACATGAGGAGGAAACAGCAGGAGCTGTGTGAGGCTACTAAAAGCAGGGCTATAACATTTTTCTGTCATCATTTTATTATAGATTAAGTGCAAGAGTTGTTAGGTGTGGATAATTAGATTATAGTTTATTGCAATAGCAAGTTGTGCCTTCAAAGGAGCTTGCAAAGACTACGATGACCGGGATGACTGAGAACCTTCACAGACAAGTTGTGCCTTGTTCTCACATAGCAAGTGGAGAGTGATATATGAAATGATGGGATGGAAGGAAGAAGAGAAGCAAAGAGTGATTCACAGGCAGAGCCTAATTTATTTCTCACAGTTTTTTGTTGCCTTATGGTTCCAAGCGCTGTCACCAATCTTTGCATTTTGTTATTATCTCATGACACTTGTTTAATCAGCTACCATCTCTCCTATGGACTTTTTAATGTCTACAGTCTCAGATCAACACAGCCCTTCTCTTCCCATATTAGATTCTTGATGAATGTGTGTTGTTGTTATTCAACCTGGTTCAATGTGCCCCTTTTTAACTTTGAGCACCCGTCCCTTTAAACCTCTCTGCACGGCCCTGCCCCGCCACAGTGCTTTTCAGATTTTTAAAATGTAGTTAATGAATTATTCAGTGTGTTTCAAACTAAACTGTTTATAAAACCAACAAAACCCCTAAAAATTAATCTTAACTACGTGTTTTGTCAGTTACTCAAAACATTTTTCTAAATGAGATAATATGTGGTTTGTGGCTCAGCTGCAGGGAGGGCTTTGGCTGGTGGGTTCAGGGTGTGGTGTCAGGGGATGCTGACCCACACGGCTGTTCTGCATCATCTGATCATGTTGGGACTGTGTGCTGCACGGGAAGAAGGTGGCTGGAAAACTGCACAAGCAGAAGAAACCAACGACAAACTGTAAATAAAAGCATCTACGTGCTTGTAACATGCATGCTTTACACCCTAACTGTTTATTAAGCATAACAAGGTTTTAATAAAATAGACATTGATTTCCTTAAACAATTTAGAAGAAAAAATAGCAGTCATCATAAAGCTAACAAAAAAAACACGGAAAAAATGCCTGAATAGCACAAGTGATTAATGCCATCAAGCTAATGCTAAAGAAGCAGCAGACAATGACAGGTCAACATAAAATAACTAAATCTTAAGGAATGAGTAATAACATAATGTATGATTAACTATATTTCACATTTATGAATGAATTACATTTTTCAGGTTTATTATCATTATGATTCAGACATAATGCAGCTGTAAAGATCACATTTAGTAGCAAATTTCTCATCAATAGAACCCAACACTAATTATATTTGATTTGGAGAGAATTAGAGAGATAGAGAATTATAAAAAGGGAATTAAAAAACACAGCATGGTACATTATTACAAATAAGGCACTCCCACATCAAAAGTAAAACTTGGAAGCTTTGTGTCTCTGTCATTATTTCTTCTGCCATACAGCTACACCGCTGGAGCATGGTACACAGAAGTCGCTTTAAAAAAATACATTTAGTATAGCTCTTCAGGCATAGAAAACATAACTTTACCTTACATCGAGGACAAACAACAAATTTACAATTCCACTTGCTGTACTCAACCAGGAGGTGAGACAGGGACGGATAGAAGGACATCCGTGGACTTCCTCCAATGAACCAAAGGTTATCTGGGCAGGTTTGTAGTGTTTTTAGTGATTTTCACAGCAGTCTTTCCAAGGCCGTGGACTCTCCCATTCCCTCAAACACTGCAAGCAGAATTCAAACGGCTGTCCATTTACTGCTGTGCACACTTTACAGAGGACATTTAAATCTGATCCATTCTCTCTTATCACAATGGATCTGCATTCGGGACACTACAGGGAGACCTCCCTTATGGGGATGCTGCTGACATATTATAAATTGTTATATCTATATTTAGCCTAATGGTAAGGAGAAATATTACTTTTTTCCACCGTCGAGATCCTTTGAGATCAAAGTGGATCAACAGCTTCACCAAATGAAGCACTATAAAAACTGCACAGGAAAAATATCCCTAACTTCACCTGTGATCACACAGTAGTTTTCTGTTGCAAAGGGAACAAAGAGAAAGACTTCACTGAGTGAAAAAGGATGAAGATACAAGCTGGTGATGATCCAGTGCACCTGGTCTCAGGACGTGAAGAAAAAGCCTGATCACCTTCTCCACAAAAACAAGGTGAGCTTAATGTTATGATTGATTTTAGCTTTTCAAGTTATGTATGTTACTTTCATAATAGTCACAGATTATATTGCAAACGCAGTGATTGCTGTTATGTGTATGATGACCAAAACTCTCTAAAAAACTGTTATTTCTTGCTGGCTTTCAATGGAAGATTATACCCATCCATTCAATTGAATTTGTTTTGAAGTCTTTTTCTGCTTTGATTGAGCTTGAAAGTCAAAAACACCACCAACAAAAAACTTTTAAAACTGCTTTTTGTTTCCTTTTTTCCTTTGAAGAAATCCTGAGCAGGAGGAACCAAACAGCTGAGAGCATCTTGACCACAGTGGGGGAAAAGGTGTGCACTGAGGATGATTTTGAAATATTAACTTTGTTGTCACTGCTAAGGAGTTTTGGACACAGGAGTGTGTTTAAAATGTGTGCATCTTCAGTGGTGTTCAGGGAACCTGACATAATAGTTTTTGACATGTTTAAATATTTTGTGAGGTTCATCTCTGTCCTCTGTTGTGTGTGTAGGATATCTTATGGCTGAAGTCCGGCTGACTGTCGCTGGGAAGCTATTGGTGAACGACTCTGCATCTCTATCTGAATATGGGCTCAAGCCCTCGTGCGTGGTGCAGATGGTGGTGAAGGTCCACAGAGGCTGACAGAGACCAGCAATATGATACATCCAAAGGACAAAATGCATCATCTTTGCTAACTGGCACTGAACTGTGTCGTCTTTGATCTTTGGTTTTCTTCTACACTTAAACATACAGCTCAATGAAGCATTAAATGTAAGCGACTGTATAACTTACTTGTTATAATAGTCTTACAGAGTAGGCCTTGAGATGGAGAGGATAGATGCAGCTTCAGTAAAAGACATTTTCAGGGAAAGAACATTTTCCAGTTCCTCTTTGGAAATTTGAATATTGTGAAAAATGACTTGAAAAAACATGTTTTTAATAAGGCTTGGAGCTAAATGTGGAAAAATGTTGCTACTAATTCCAGCATCATTCAGTTTACAAACGGCGTCCCATTGAATAACTGGAATCCCCCCTCCCCCATTTTCACATAATGTGAAGCCATCCAGTGGAATGGTTCACATTTTTGAAACTCCTGATATTGCGTGAAATCCCTTTATGCACACTTTGACTACAAGGGGTAGCCGACAAGCATTAAAAAAGGATAATGTTTTTAAAAATGGGAAGAGCAACCAAATTATAACATAACATTAAAGTGAGCATGTGCTACACACCTCCTGCATGAATCAATAAATTCAGATATATTTAATCAGTGATGCAAAATCTTACAAAACATGCTTTGGTTTTGTCTAGTGGACTCTTGCTGCCTTTAGCAGAGAGTGCTAATTCTGGGACTGGTGGATGCTTACAGCACACAGTATATGAAGAAAACTATAAAGATGTTTACATACAGCCTATAAACATGGAGTGATGGTAATACAACCACAAATTTGTTTCACAGCTGAAATTAATCAGATAAAAATAAAAACCCATTATTTTTTAATGCTGTGCCACTGGTATTCTATTTGTACTTGTCTAGATTTATACTCCTCTACACCTCTTTAGATGCTGTATTGCTTTAAAACATTGATGTGAAGATACCAGTGCCCATTCTGCTGGTTAAAAAAAATAAGAAGGTAATCTTTAAATACACCAAATGTTCAGGTACATCCTGAAGGGTGCAATATTCCACACAGGCAGGAGGGGTCACTGTTTGAAAACAGTTGCAGGTCAGCTAAAGTACATACAATGGCATAACACTGCAAACCAGGGATACTGGTTAAATGACCATAGGGAGATTTTAAATGGAAAAAACTAACAAAAGATCAAAATACATATGTACATATTACTCACAAATCATATCAAGTTTGAACTCTTTTTTTTTTTTAGGGAACAGAAGTCAAATTAACCATGGGTTCAATCTGGTTACAAAAAGCTTTCTTCACATTAATAAATACATTACTCATACGTCACCTGCATGTGGGTAAATCCTAGAGTCATACAGGAAGCAGCGGAGCCAGCTTCCTAGGCCTATACTGATATGTGTGTGAGCACATGGTTCCTGACAGTTATTTTGTATCCGTAATCATAATGCAACAATCAAAAAGAGAGGTGTTTGGATAAACTGTTATTTATTTTCAGGCTGTTTTTTCAAGATCCAGTGCATTTAACAGTGCATTGAAACATTTGATGCTGTGACGCAAAATTACCTAAACACCAATGAAAGGGTAATCAGAAACTTACAAAGTAGCCAGTAATCCTGGTGATGACTCGTGTGAACTTAAATCTTCTAGAAAAATATATGTGACCCTAGGACTTGTCATAGGATGCCAATTTAGCCTGCAGCCTGAAAATAGAGCATAAAATGTAAATCATGGATGGAAGGTTACATCGGACACCAAAAAGCATGTATTCATGCACCGCAGACGAGCTTTTCTACACTTCACCCAGACAAGCTGTATTTAAAACCACTAATGTCAGAACCAGTCATAACGTACTGCATGTAATGTGCCTAACACAGATCATCTCCTGTCTTTTGCCATGTGTGTGAAAGGGCCACAATGTCTAGCGTTCATGACAGAAAATGGCATCACACCAATCTTATATTTACCAAATTACATTCAAGCTATAATTTTTGAGAAGGTTCATGACATGTAGGTAAAATATTTTCCTCTACAAAACTCTAAATGTCCTTTGGCATCTTTGCTTTTTTAAAAAAATTAGCATACATCTTTAAATTAAATCAAAAGTAAGAAATATATGAAACTGATGTTAACGAGGCAGCTAGTGACTAGCTGAATAAAAAAAGTGCTGATGAGTCTTTGCGGTCACATGAGGTTCAGCTGAAGGAGATGGTGAGGAAAAGGTAACGGAAGGAGAGATGATGCAGAAAGGCACAGAGTAGGTTTCCTCCATTGTGTCTTCACTCCTGCAGTTTGAACTGGAAAGAACTGGTGCTCCATTTGGTTGTGTCACAGTCAAGCATGGTGCGCTCTGTGAAGATCACATTCCCTTCTGCATCTATCAGGATAATTGTATTGGTTCTGAATGGATAACAATACAGAGAAGAAAACAATTGTAAATTTAATATCTAATAAGTATGACAGTGGTTATGAAAAGTCACTTTTCAGACACTGTTTGCCGCTGCCCTGCTAAATGATGTTTTGATAGCTTTGGAAAGGACTAACCCTCTGACCTTTTGGCTACAAGAGAGTGTCTGTACCCAATAATCCAGTGTTTCATTGCTGTGGAGGATTGATTACACTGGGGATTTTTTGTGTGTGCCAAGAGTTCACTGTTCTGTGATATTGCTGTCTAGCACAGTAGTGTAGGTGGAGTTTGGGTGCCCCCTCGAATCCAAGAAATATATTATTATTTGAGGTCTGTCAATTCAAAGCTGCTTTTTACCTGTCCATTTGGAGACAGTAAAAACTAATATTCTTAAAATTCTATTCCTAAAATTTAAATCACAATTCAATTTCAAGTTAATAATATACAATCTTTTGATTTGACTAAAGCAGAACAATATTTAAAGAAATTTAAAAGGCCTTCTGGGTTTTGTTTGTTTGTTTGTTTGTTTTTTTGCTGTATTATGCTTTTAAAAACATCAAAATCCACAGTCAGATTACAACAAAAACAAACAAGAAGCACTCTGAGAGCGCAAATTGTATTCAATTCAATTCAATTTTATTTATATAGCGCCAAATCACAACAAAAGTCGCCTCAAGGTGCTTCATAGATATAGAGAAAACCCCAACAATCATATGACCCCCTATGAGCAAGCACTTTGGCGACAGTGGGAAGGAAAAACTCCCTTTTAACAGGAAGAAACCTCTGACAGAACCAGGCTCAGGGAGGGGCGGGGCCATCTGCTGCGACCGGTTGGGCTGAGAGAAGGAAGACAGGATAAAAGATTGTATTTTATCTCTATTAATATTCATTGCAGATGCAGATATGGAAAGCTGGAGTCTGTGTCGGGATCACCAAGTAGCTGTTCCTGGTTCTTGGTTCTCCGGCTGTTGTACCTGTGTAGTTGGTGCACTGTCCCACAACATCACTCATGCTCAAGATTTACACAGGGCCAGATACCTACATTCAAGCTACCTTCTCGTAACAGCACAGTGATACAGAATTTTAGGATTTGTTTTAATAATGCACAAAAGTATTACAACTTAACTCTTAAAAATGTTAATCAAGAAACTGGGTTTTATGACGTGCAGCATGTCATAGCACGTAAAGCACGTGCAGTGCTTTAATTTGCTTCTCTTGCTATCTATGCATTTTTTCTGATACCTTCACAGGTGTTGAATAAACAAATGTTTGACCCTCACACAGAGCAGCTGTGCACGTCAAATAATGAGAAGTGCCACAACTTCCAATGTGTTAATGCATCAACTTCACTTGCAGCACAGGTAGTGGACTTTAAAGAAGGGTAACAAGATTGAATACAATTTTATTTGTTGTCCCGTATACCAATTTGCCATTCTTTGTGAAATGCAGATGCATAAAACAGTTCTATGCAAAACATGCAGGCTACTTTCATGCTGCACATTCTACAACAAACACTTATTTTGTGTGCATTTGTCTATTTCAAACAGGTGCCGGTCCTCACCTCTGCAGTGCTGCCGTCTCCTGTAGCGCTGCATGGTTCTAAGCTAAGTTTCCTTTCCTTTTTCTGTTCTCTTAGATTTGTCCTCAGGTTTGAAGTGTCTGTGTTGTGCAGCTGGTCTGGTCTGTCTCTAGACAGTTCAGGCTGCACCCACTAGTTAAATGGTGGAGGCTCACAGCGACATACTCAACACAGAAGTTTCTGAACTCTGCATGAGGGTTTCTCCGACGAAGTGAGGGCCGTGAGGCACAGCTCCCCGTCCCCCGGTGACCCTGCTAGGTCCACCTTCTTAGGGAAACCCTCTGCAGAGGAGCTGACAGAGCCAGGAACTTGTGAGTTGTGTGTGTCCACTCAGGCATCATTCATGCTTGTTCTGTAGGCAGTTCCTGTCAGAAGGAGGAGGCGCAGCAGAAGCGTCGGGGGGCGGAAGACGGTGCCTCAGTGCCTCTCTCCTTCTGACATTGTTAAAGAAAACACAACAAATTTATAATTATTTAGATAGTTACATGTAGGTAATGTCCTCAAGTTCTGTATAACCACTTTTTCCTCTCTCTGTGTTTGTTTCTCGTTCGTTGTTGTGTGTGTTTGTGTGCATTTGTCTCTTTCAAACAGGTGCCGGTCCTCACCTCTGCAGTGCTGCCGTCTCCTGTAGCGCTGCATGGTTCTAAGCTAAGTTTCCTTTCCTTTTTCTGTTCTCTTAGATTTGTCCTCAGGTTTGAAGTGTCTGTGTTGTGCAGCTGGTCTGGTCTGTCGCTATAACGCGGCCTCGCTGTTTCGCACATTTTTTTTGTGCAAGTTTGCATGCTTTTTTTTTTTTTGCGCACAGCGCTTTGTGTTCTGCGTCCTGATTGGCTTCAGACTATTGTTGATCTCCTCCGTGCCGTCTCTCCTGTGCAGTACAGAATCGCTGATTCATTGATTCATTAATGATTCATTGATGTTGAATTATCTCTCAGCTGCTCTGTTCTCATGTGCTGGACCTGAAAACACGGTTTGATCTTTGGTTTCTGTAATACTGGACTTATTTGTCTACGAAGGTTTGAGCTTTGAGAGCTTAAACAGGAGAGAAACGTGTGAAAATGTTCATGTCGGTCTGAGTGTATAAAGTGTGTAGTGACGGGTTTTACAGCCTTAAAACATTGATAATAACTGTGAAAAATAAAGTTGGCTACTTCAGATTTCACCAATCGCAGGTTATTTTTAGAACGTAACTCCCGCGATAAACGAGGGAGCGCTGTTTACAGATACTGAGAAGTATAAAATCTGAATCCTTTCTCTCGTTTGCTCTGAGGCGCGGGGGGGAAATATCGACAAGTCGATCAACATCATCTACAGATACATTCGACATCTCGAAAAATGTAAATTGCCACTTGATTCGTCCATTTGGTTGAAAAACCCGACCGTGAACAAGGAGCGAATATCACACCGGAAACTAAGCGCTATGCGCCGGAAGTAGCATATGCTAAGGCGCACACAGGTCTAAGTTATAGGTCTAAGTTCCCCATAATGCACTGGGTGTTTCTTCTTCACTCAACATGTGTTAGTAGACCTCTCTGCATTCAGCCCGTCTGCCCCTCATCTATCGATGGATGTTTGTTAGAGGCTTTGGTTCCCACTGTCGCTCACAGACGGTCACCTAATGTTTCCCTGTGTAACTGCAGGGTCTTTGCCTTATAACATAGAAGTAGCTTGAGGTAACTGTTGTTATGATTTGATGCTGTGTGTGTGTAATAAAGCTCCCTTACTGACAGTGGGTCACCACAGCTTGTAGCTCCATGTATTTGATGTGGCACGTTTGCCCTCGCTGACACAACCCTAAAGGGATTTGTGTGTATGAATAAAGTTTATTGTTCATACGGTTCATTGCCGTATGTCTATGAAAGGCTGAATGAGGGTTGTAGCTCCCTCAGCAGCTGTGGAGCGATGGCTCGTGGTCACCTGATTCAGCCCTGGAGATGTGGTTGGTTAGACACGCTGCTTTAGTTGGACACTACAAACCACACTCACCTGTTTACACAAACACATACACACCTTTTGTGTTACAACCACCTTGTTACACTCAAACACCAGATGATGCATCTGAGCCAACTAAGGATTCACTGAGACTGAAGAAGCTCGAGATCATAAGAATTTGAGGCTCAGCTGATACAGTATCATAGGACAATCCAACCATTGTATGTCAAGAGACTATAGGCAGTAAAAGCTCCATCTGGAGGAGGAACGACGTGGTTCAGAGCGTTGCCTCCTGCAGCTGGTGACATGTTCAGATTTCAGCTCTGTCGGTTAGAAAGTCTGTTTTTGTTTTTCATCTGTGTGTTGCTCTTTCATCCTTTTGTTCTTCCTCTTTCTTGCATCAAGCTGGCTGACTTCACCACTGATGAGGTAACCATGAGCAGTAAGCCTCGTGTCGCTCACAGTTACATTTAACATAGTGCGATAAACACACTCAGTCTTTATAAGGTACATCCTCTAAAGGTTCACATAACAGACAAACAGGATAATAAAAATAATCTGGTTCTCTGCAGCGTCCTCAGATGAACAACACACAACATTATTAGACGTCTCAGTATTTGTTACACTGAACACAAATATAAACACAACACTTTTGTTTCCATGAGCTGAACCGGATCCTGACTGGTTTTGCGACATGTGTCATTGTGCTACACATGTACGGCATATTTCAGAGTGGCCTTTTATTGTGGGCAGTCTCAGACACACCTGTGCAATATTCATGCTGTCTAATCAGCACCTTGACATGCCACACCTCACAGGTGTGGCATGTTAGACTACTTTTAATTAACTGCTTCAGCCCACTTACAATGAAAATGTAACAAAAAATCTTGTTCCTGACCTGTGCAGTATGTTAACACTATTGGAAGTAAAAATAACTCTAATTTTGAAAACACAACTTTCTTTCTTTCTTTTTTTTTTAATAAAGCTCTGACTTGTATTATGAGTCTGTGGTCTGGGAGAGAGTCTGTAACTCTGTCTGCAAAATACAGGATATAATGACCAATGTTGGGCAATTAATTATATAGTTACTTCTTCAAAAAAGTAACCGAGTTATGCAAACAAAGTTTTTTGCAGCTGTTTACCTAAAAATGTAGCCAAGGCGTTTTTTAATTAAACATTTCAAACTATTTACAGAACAATCAGCTGTTCTGCATCAAATCTGATGCCACACAAATTATTTGTGCCACTCCAAAAAATAATTTGTGTCCACTATGAGATGAAGGAGAACAACAGCCTGATACCTGCAGGACAACAGCAGATGTATCACTGCTGTAACACTCAGCAGTCGCCTCATTGTTCTGACACACACAACAAAACTGCTGACTACGCTACACACTCACTACATAAGATTTGCGCTAAACGTCGCAAATCTCTCACATCTCCAAGCACCGCCGTCACTCCTAAAACTTCCTCCCGTTTCTAACCCTTGCCATATAATTTTTGATTGGTCCACATGGTACATTTTTCCACCAATAGGAAAGGGTGGTTGTTAGGTATTTTAGTACCATGGTAGCATTTACAGGATATTGTTTTATACAGGAAAACTCTGTTACTCAATAAGGCCCAACTACTAGTTGTTTTTCTCTTTCTCTGTGACCCAAGAATTAATGTGTAGGACTCACAAGCTGGTACCCCAAGGTCGAAAACACCACAGAGATGAGACCACTTCTTTACTCCCATCCTCCCTTTTCTTTATCTCCTGGAAAAGGCTCGTTAAAGGCTAGGTGGTTTGTTTCAGAATTCACTAATGAAAGAACTCTGTATTCTATGTCTAGGAGTGTATTTTGCTGGGATGATCATAAATTGTAGCTGAACTGATAAACTACACAAGGGATACTTTGCTCAGAAGGCAGGAAGACGTTTCCTTATTTGGTCTGTACCGGTTTGAACTGGGAAAGCTGACACACGAACCTTTTTTTTTCATCTATATAAACTGCTGTGTATCAAATAAACCTTTGAGTCGATTTGGGAAGACAACCTGAAGCAGTCTGTGTTTCCTTGTTCTCCCAAGCTGCTCCCGACGTCGTAACTAACCCAGCTGAATGGCATACCTGAGTGTTACTTTAAATAATTAGGAATCTTAGAAGGAAAGGACAGAACTCTGCTTATCGCTCACGCCACGGAGGAAACCCGGGAAGGCAATTTCCTTCAATTTTGGTGTCAGAAGTGGGATCCTGACAGAAGGTAAATATGTGTCTTTCATATTTATATAAAGACCATATTATACCTCTCTCAGTGATCGATCCATAAAAAAACGGGATATGCTGACGAAGTTTCACTTAGTGATCCAGAGAGATACACTGACTGACTTCCTCAGTCCCCGAATCCATAAAGAAACGGGATATGCTGACGAAGTTTCACTTAGTGATCCAGAGAGATACACTGACTGACTTCCTCAGTCCCCGAATAAAGTAAATTAACCCTTGTGTGGTGTTGGTGGACACAGGAAGTTGCCTGTTGTCTTGAATATTTTAATTTTGTTTAAAAAATAATAATAATAATAATAATTAATTGTTTAATTAAACGTACGTTAAAAAGTGAGAAGTTGCTCACTCAGAAAAAGTGACACAGAAAGTTGCCTGTTGTCTTAAATACTTCTCGTTAAGTGAGAAGTTGCTCATCAAAGAGTGACACAGGGAGTTGCCTGTTATCTTGAAACGTACGTTAAAAAGTGAGAAGTTGCTCACTCACAGAAAGCTAGTAAATAATTAAATTTAATTTTGTTAAAAAAAAAAAAAAAACGAAAGAAAACTGAAAACGGGTCTCACAGACCCGATTACCATACAAGGGTTAAAAGCAGTAAATTAAAAGCAGAAAGACACAGGAAGTTGCCTGTTGTTTTACGAGAAGTTGCTCGTTAAGCGAGAAGTTGCTCGCTAAGTGAGAGTTGCTCACACAAACAAAAATTGCTAGCAATAAATTTAAAGTGACCTCAGCTGTGCCGCAGCGAAAATACTAACATAAATCCTCCTAGCGTGTAAACCCCTCTGGAAATCACTGAACATGGGTCAGAATTATTCAAAGACCACAGACAGGTCCGATAAAAAATCTAAAGTACCTGTAAAACCAAAAATTAATAAAATACAAAATAAAGTCTCAAATAACGGCTCAGTATAACTCCCATTTCCGGTTACGTGTAACCTACGTCCGCGAATCGGTGAAGACGTCCATGATCACGTATCCAGAACATGCGGGAGTGCTTATGTGACTGACTTTGTTTACAACTTAAGAAGTTCAATGCATTCTAATTTCTTTTCGGAGCCTTATCCCGAACGATTATCGCCAGAAAACAGGTCAGTAGAAATGTTGAATATCATTTGTGATAAGAAAAGTAGTCTGCTTAAAAAGTCCTGTAGAAAATATATGATAGAATGCCGCGACGTGATGCATCAAATGTTACCACTATGGAAAAAGGGACCGGAACCAGGTGTAGATGCTTTAACATCAAATAAAACTAGTGCAGGCTCTAGCAAAGAAAATAAATCTACTGCGGGAAAAGCTAGTCTTGCATGCTCAGCCATTCAGCCCACAGCCCCGCCGCCTTACGAAGATGAGACCGAATTAATAGTTGCTGCAGCAGCTGCACGCAAACAATGTCAGCATTCTGATCCAACCAGCTCAAAAGAAAGCGACGAAAAATCTGAATCACATGCAACGGATCTTAGCCATCTCTTTAAACAAGATCAGGAAAAACAATATATACGCCGCAAGGAAGAATTAGCAGAACATAAAAAAAGAGAAAAACTTTTGAAAGAAGAATGTGAGGAACTTATGAAAAACAATTTAGACGACTATGAAGAAACTGCAGGCAGTGTCCACAATAGACACCCACATGAAACGCCACGATATCGTAGCTAGAGGTTTAGAGGTAGCTAAAGAAATACCTGTTACCCGAACTTTAATAAAGACTTATCTAAAAGGAAAAAAGGAAAAACAAAGCCGGAATGACAAAGGTCCTTACGCCAACACTCGCGGTAGTAAACAAACAGACCCAAAGCATGATAAAGCATCCACAACTGCAGAGTTTTTGTGGGTAAATAATGACAAAATCGCCGATTTCTTTAAGAATCTAAAGAAATTCCTGCTAACAATGTCCAGAGACAAAATTGACTTAAATGCAGTAACTATGTGTAAACAGAAGCCTGATGAATCCATCCTAGTATTCATAAAACGCTTTATGCACTGTTGGACAAGCTAGAGGTGCAAATTTAGCTCAGTTTTCCAGCAGCCGCAGACACCCAAAGCAAAAATGAATTTGTGTATTTAATTTAACATAAAGGGTGAAATGTTTGCTGACACTGATAACAGCTTATGTTTTCTCTGCCCTATGTACCGACATGATGGAGAAGGAACATCCTCTGTGTCAGCTGGACCCTCAGCAGAGAATGAACTCAACATCCTTTTTGTCCGGTACTCTATGTCACACACTGTGCCAAAAAAAAACGTGTACAGACGCCACTACCAGGTAATCCCATGACTGGGAGCCACACTTTTGTTTCTCTCACACTGTTCAACAACATGATAACTGCTCACACAAGTGAAGGTCAAACAGTGATTTTGTCACATAACTCAGACATAGGTTACGAAATATGTCGACACATAGATCTAACCTACCCTATCCACTGTACTATTTCTGCAGTTACATTGCCAGCTGAATACCAGAATATGACATTATGGTCAAAAAGTGAGAATGATATAGGATTTATTGACTGTACACTTTATCACGTACACCTATTAAAACACAACAAGCAGTATATGTCAAGCAGCATCCCATTTCCACGGAAAAAGCCGCAGCCCTAGATGTCATGATAGGAGATTTATTGACTACAGGAGTAATAAAGCCCACACTCCTGTAAATCCTGTGCCAAAGCCTAACAAACCTGGCGTATGGCGTTTCATACAAGACTTAAGGCAAATTAATGCAGTCAACATTCCTCTGCCACCTCTCGTTTCAGATGTTCACAGCATATTGACATGCATTGCATACACATTTTACCGTGGTGGATTTATGCTCCGCTCCTTTTTCTCATGAAGACACACAGCCGTTATTTGCATTCACACATAGAAATAAGCAGTACACTTGGACTCGTTTGCCCCAAGGCATGATAGACAGCTCTGCTGCTTTTTCAATGGTGCTTCACTCCTCCAGGGCTGCACCCTGATCCACATGTGGATGACCTCCTCCTCTGTGCTGAAAGTGAAAAACTGTGTCAAACTGCTACACACATGCTTCTCCAGCACCTCCAAAAGACTGGCCACAAAGCATCTGCAAAGAAAATGCAGTACTGTCAGACTTCTGTTCAATATTTGGGATTCACACTGTCTCACGGAAAACGTTCCATGACTGCTGACAGGGTCAAAGCTGTGACCTCCGTCCCTCGTCCCACTACACAGAAGGACATGTCGTCCTTCTTAGGCATGGTGAACTATTGCAGACAGTGGATACCAGACTGTTCTTTTCATGACCACATTCTGCGTGAATGTTGTAAAAAAGACAAGCCTCCTCGAATACTGTGATCCACAGAAATGACTGTCTCTTTCAATGCATTAAAGGGAGTGCTGACCTCCGCCACTCAAAGGTGCTGCCTGAATTGTTCAGGAATGCCGGCCTGCCTGAGGGCAGTAGCAGCTTGCTCTATCATGATAAGGGACTGCGAGAAGCTCACACTCTCACATGACACTATTCTACACACCAATCACCAGGTCACGACCATTCTAGCAAACATAACTAAACAGCATATGCAAATCTCACTATAAAAGCGAGCAGCACACCTGATTCGCCAGCACATTTATTGATCCTATGCTGTGTTCTTCTGACCGACAGGATGGCTCAGACAGGCTTGATGATCATGACTGCATGACACGTATACAGGAATCCACAGCACAACGTCCAGATTTAGAGCAAACACCTATCTCAGACTCAGCCACGGTTTATGTGGACGGGTCCTGTTCAAGGCCGAATGACAACTCATTTCTTTGTGGCTATTCAGTGGTAACAGTGCCTGACATCATACTAGAGGCTCACTCATTACCATTTCACTCAGCACAAAAAGCAGAGCTCATGGCTTTAATACGCGCCTGTGAGCTACATTTGGATAAGCATGTGACAATTTACGCAGACAGCCGCTATGCATTTGGCGTTGTGCATGACTTTGGCACATTGTGGAGACAGAGAGGATTTAGATCTGCTGATGGAAAATAAATTGCTAAATTCTGATTTTGTTCAAAGACTTTTTCAGGCTATACAGCTGCCATCGGCCGTTGCAGTTGTAAAAACGAATGGACACAGTACAGCTGACACAGACGAAGCAACAGGTAATGCCTTAGCAGACGTGACAGCCAAGGCTGCAGCTGCATCACAGCTCCCACCTCCGCAGGAAGTATTATCTGTGCCCCTACAGCTGCCACTTAAACTCCCAGACTATTTAGGAACAAATGTTGATTTAAAATTCATACAAGAGCAAGCCTCTGCATGTGATTACACCTATTGGGAGAATAATGACTGTACCTTAGATGACAGAGATGGCCTATACAAAATCTTAAGGGTTTGATTGCCCTCCCATATTCCCTGGTGCCAGTCCTTGTCCGACATTTTCACGGTGTGAGTCATGTCGGACAAAGAGGGGTAATAGGGGCAATAAAATCAAGATTTGTAATTGAGAAAACATCACATGCAGTAAAAAGCATATTAGCAACCTGTCTAACATGTGCACGAACTAATGTAGGAAAATCAAAAGCAAAACATCAGCATTTACCACAACCAGATTTTCCATTTCATACATTACAAATTGATTTCACACATATGCCAGCACAAGGAAGCATCAAGTACTTACTGGTAATAGTGGATCAATTTAGTAAATGAGTAGAAGCTTATCCAACCTCAAAAGAAACTGCAGAAGTAGTCTGTCAAAAGTTGAGCAATGAAATAATACCCAGATTCGGAATACCTCACCAAATTAACAGTGATAGAGGACCTTCATTCACATGAGAAGTAATTAAAAAATGTGCTAAAACTTTAATGACCTGGGTCAAATTACTTACTCAAGTCCTCTGTGAGATTAGAATGACTCAATCTGAAGTAACCAAATTATTTCCATTTGAAATAAGACTATTTCCAAGACCATGGTCAGCTTCCAGAGGGGCACCGCTAGTAGAAGGTGATGTATATTGCATTGTCCACTGATGTTCACAACCTGGTAGAAAAACTGAATAATAACTATCAGAAAGTTTGTCTCTCTCAGCTTTTCCCCTCCACAGTTCCACCAGTGGAGACAAGGAGACGCATGTTGGAGAAGCCACTAAAACCAAGGACACTCTGGGAGGCCGCGTTTTCCAGCCCCCAGGCTTTACTGGCAGTGACGAAGAACCAGCATCCTTACGGACGGACAACCTCAGTGGATTCATGCCAGCAGGGTTAAGACCAGCCCAATCGGACCATCTCAGGCGTCGGATCAAGCAGACGACATCTCCGGCGAGCCAGCGCCCGGAAGTAGAGCAAATAAACACACGGGTAGATGACATCTCCGGCGAGCCAGCGCCCGGATCCAGTGCACACACGCAATCACTGATTAACACACAACGCCTGAAAGAACAACAACAAGGTACTCAAACATCCAGCAGGAACAGAAAGCCAAAAGTACCACATGATGTCTAACCTGATAAAGCCAGACTCATTTCATCCTGATAATGGAGAAAATGAAATGCCCATTGTCATCATACGACGCTTATTCAATGTCTCTCGAACCTGGGACCAGGCCAGGAGACGACTGAAGAACTGTTTTTCTTATATACTTTCTTATATATTTAGGTTATTTATTATATCTATCGCATTAACCTTAGGATTTCTCTTTGCTATTTTGTATTGTAAACTGCAACCATGTTCACATTTCTGCAGGTCATATTTTGCTGACTATACCTCATGCTCCATTTTGCAAGACACCTACTTAATGCACTCCTCACGTTCCCTAAAATCAGTAAATAGCAACATAGACGCCACTAATAAACCATTTTATGCGCCCTCTAGAACAGGAGCTAACGCCTGGTATGAAAATGCCAGAACAGCCGCTCGTGATTTAGGAAACAGTAACTGTTATGTCTGTTCAAAGGCTAATCCAGAACAGGTAATAGTAGGATACCCCATATCCGGTTTCCCCCTCACTGAGGGACTAGAGAAAATCAGCGGAAATAATGCTCTCTTTAAAGACGCTTTACAGTTGACTCTGAGCCCTCTCGACTGCCTACTTAGACACACACACACACCAACTAACCCTGAGACTCCATTAGGCGAATTATTGAAGTTATCTAATGACACCGCAGGGACCTGCGCCCCAATGAAACGCCCTAAGAATAGGTTAAAACCCTCACTGCCCTTAGGACAGATCCCTCTCCATTTTAATACTAGTATGATATGTCTGCGCAGACTAAAGTTAACTGGCCCAGACACACACATAGATTATACAAAGGATAACTATACATTCTTCTCTGACTCCCCAGGTGCACGCTGTAATGAGACATGGCTAGCTGTCTCTATGGCTGAAGTTTTATCATATCTGGAGGAACACACACACAGTTCAAGTTCGAGCAGAGAATCGATCATTGTTCCCCCAGACGGTGTATTAAATGACACTGACTGGGGGGAGTTAGTTAAATCACACATGGTCACGCGCCTAACTAGAGCAATCCCACATGCTTATTGGTTTTGCAATAATACCCCTAGATTAGCTTTACCTGTTAATTGGACCGGTACCTGTGGTCTAGTAACCGTTGATGTATGCTGTACTTTCATTCCCAATAATACCGCTCCTAACGGTTCATTCACACAAGCTATGAATAAACTTGAAGCATTGCAGATAGAACTAATTGCCAATACAGGTCACGGTCAGTGGCTACATAAGTGGCTACAGGACACGTTTGGGAGATGGAAGGAACTAATTGTAGCCTTTGTAACCGTTGCAGCATGTTTTTGATGATTATTGTCTGTTGTGTGGTACCCTGTGTACGTTCAATGATAACCCGTATAGCTACTAGTACAGCTACTTCGATTTATTTGCAATTGGCACAAATTGACCCAGATTATGTGTCAGATGTTACCAATGATGTTCCTGATGTGTATATTTAACATTAGGTTGTGAACTATTACATTTTATGATTTGCTTTTTATATTATGTTATTACATTTGTGATTTTTCCTTTCTATTTGAGTTATTATTTTTAAAAATAATAAAAGAGGGGAACTGTTAGGTATTTTAGTACCATGGTAGCATTTACAGGATATTGTTTTATACAGGAAAACTCTGTTACTCAATAAGGCCCAACTACTAGTTGTTTTTCTCTTTCTCTGTGACCCAAGAATTAATGTGTAGGACTCACAAGCTGGTACCCCAAGGTCGAAAACACCACAGAGATGAGACCACTTCTTTACTCCCATCCTCCCTTTTCTTTATCTCCTGGAAAAGGCTCGTTAAAGGCTAGGTGGTTTGTTTCAGAATTCACTAATGAAAGAACTCTGTATTCTATGTCTAGGAGTGTATTTTGCTGGGATGATCATAAATTGTAGCTGAACTGATAAACTACACACAGGATACTTCTTGGCTCACAAGGCAGGAAGACGTTTCCTTATTTGGTCTGTACCGGTTTGAACTGGGAAAGCTGACACACGAACCTTTTTTTTTCATCTATATAAACTGCTGTGTATCAAATAAACCTTTGAGTCGATTTGGGAAGACAACCTGAAGCAGTCTGTGTTTCCTTGTTCTCCCAAGCTGCTCCCGACGTCGTAACTAACCCAGCTGAATGGCATACCTGAGTGTTACTTTAAATAATTAGGAATCTTAGAAGGAAAGGACAGAACTCTGCTTATCGCTCACGCCACGGAGGAAACCCGGGAAGGCAATTTCCTTCAGTGGTGGGGTGTTGTTTTTGCTCACAGGCTTTCGAGCGTTTTCCTTATAAAACGGCGTTTTCACCGTTTCTTCCCGCAGTAAATATAAACAACGACAGTATTCAGGAAGAAAACCAAACATTGCAGATATTTTTATCATAACTCTGGTTGTACGCGGCCGATCAACACAATTTAAAAACTGGTATAAAGTCCACACTTTTCCCGTCAGTTGTTCCGTCGGTCCTGCTCACATCTCCAATGGTTGTACACGTTGTCATTAACGTGGCTTCACTCCACATCAGCCGCTTTGCTAAAACACCGGTGTCGGCGCATAAGGACGCGTCAGAGCCTGACAGCGACGTTGATTAGCTGCGTATATACGAATGTGAATCGCGTGATTGGCTGGACTACGGGATAAGGTGGCCTCGTTCTAATCCTATACGGGAGCAGCCAGTCACTGACTAACACTGCAAAACAGGATTGTTAAAGTTTTCATTTTAATTTCAATTCAGGTGAATTTTTTTTTTTTTTTTTTTGTGCGCGCAACGCAGATTTTCTGTGCAGAGACCGTGCCAGCAGTGCGCAATTGTGTACGCGCGCAGCTTAGAGGGAACATTGCTTGCGAGTGTCGGGTCTTTTGTGTTTGTAGAAAATGTTTCATATCTCTGAGTTCAGCTCATGGAAAACAGGAGCAAAAGCAAAAGTGTTGCGTTTATATTTTTGTTCAGTGTAAATGATAAAACATCAGGTTTGACCCAGAATACAGTTTGGTCCACATGGTGGCGCTGTGAAAAGTGCGCGCTGTACTGGTGGCACCAGTGTCCCCAGCCCACAGACCAGTGCTGCCACTAATCGAGTTTCATTAGCAGCATCTAAATGCTGTTTAAAGGTGGACTTCATCTGTCACACAGGAGCAGTTTGGCTTCGCTTTGCTTAAATAATGACCTGGTGTATTTCTGTATACACACCTGCTAAGGATCAGGTGACTTTTATAATAAAAGGTTAATACGTGAAACCTTAAAAATAAAAAGGGCTGTTTTTAGCAGTATTTAGGCTGCAGTCTGTGTATTATGTCCATGATATTCTACATTACAGTAAAAACAGTAATTATATAAAGAACAGATGGATCAGGATCCTGTCTGTGTCTTTACTATGATCTCAGCTGATAATGAGGCTTGAAAGAGACATGTTTGAACTTTTGCATTGATCAGACAAATAAGCCTGCATGTTTGCATGAGCTTTACCTTTAACTGTAAAACATGAAGCCTTTATTATTAAAAAAACAAAACCCTTTTGGTGTCATACAGGTAAGAAAGCAGCGAAGCGTTTTTCTCTCTAACAGACCTTTCATCTGTTTTCTCTGCCGTTGCTCTGATGGGACCTGCAGGGTGTTTTTGGTGACGTGGAGGTTTGCACAGTTGCTGCCTGTGGTGTGTGTAGAAATGTTCATGTTCTAGTCCCACTGTGAAGCACATAGACGTGTCCTGACTTCCTGTCTGTCCCACACTCTGTTGTCTCTGTTTGTTGCTGCCAACAGTACAAGTCATCTTTGCAGATTTTACTGAATTAACAAAAACATTTTTACTGAAAGACTTATTCAGTAAACACGTTTGTTACACTGAGACTGAAAAAGAGATCCCTGTTTACGCTCATAGAAAACGAGCCTCTGTTTTACTTTATTGAAATCATTTCTAATCACAGACAGGATCAGCAGGGTGCAGCTGCAGTGAGGTGTTAGTAGAGGAGCTGTGTTTGTGAGCTGTAGTCTGGATCAGGTCTCTGTGGGAGACTCGGGTTACAGTACTTCTGAATATCACACAGCACATTTCTTCAGAATCGGTTGCTGTTTGCTAACATTTGACCTTTGCCCTTTTAGGCTGCCCTTCTGGCGCCCGTCGATGAGGACTTGGGATCTGACAAGAAGCAAACTGGGGGAAGCAGCAGAGTACCAGACTTCCCTCCTCCAGCAGGCCGGGAGATCTTGTTGCGCACCTGTGTGCCGCGACCAGCAGCGTACTCCAAGGCGCTGCCTCAGCGGCTCTTCTGTGTCCTGATGAGGGAGGAGTTTAGGTTGGCCGGAGCCTTTTCCACAGACACGTCCTTCTTTTAAGTCCTGTGAACAATTCACACCTGGGATAAAGATAAGTGAAGGACACAGGATGGAGACTTTCACATAAAACAATAAAGCTGAATTGAACTAAAGTGAATAATTTGAAAATGACTCAGTGTTTTATCAGCGACACGTTACCGCAGCCTTTTAAGATCACTGAACCTGTTACTTCAAAAAACAACATGTAATGTTGAAGGGGACAAAGAGTTAGTTCATGTTTGACACTGATGTTAATCAAAACTTCCAAGATCCAGGTTGAATAAAACAGCATTAGGTGTGTGATTTCACTCTGCTCCACACACCTGCGTGCTCCAATCAGAGACACCAGAGGAACAGGTGATGAATGTGATGGGGAAGCATACGCAGGTGTGACATACAGAGCCGTGGGAATTACAGGACATTATTACTGTTGATATATTCTCAGCGATCAGCTGTTAGTGAAGAGCATGAAAACCTTACTGCACGTCGGTCAGCTCAACTTAGCTCGCTGGATAATTTACTTGTCAGCTTGAAAACATTTAACTTTAACAAAATGTTCACCAACACGGGTCAGTGTAGGTCACTGAGTCATCCTGCACACTAGCCCTGCCCCGCCCACCTGTGTTTATACACCTCTGCAGCCCCTCCTCCTTCAGCCGGGACATTTGTTCTAGCCTTCATTCATAAACTCGGCTTTCTAACATGCAGCTAAAGTTCAGTCTGCATGCTCGACCCACATACTCCTGGTAGCTGAAGTGAAATACTGCTGTGCGTAAGGGTCGGGCGGGTGACCACGTCACCTGGTCATGGGGTAAATGCTGCGGCCGGGTTCAACTCTGACCTGAGGCCCTTTATTTCTCCCTCCCTGCTTTGCTGTCTGGTCTTTATTGTGCTATTAAATACAGACAAAAAAGTTTGTTCTCCTCCTTCCATCACCACCTTTGTTGCATGTAGAAAAGTGTCATATAGAACCAGTCGTTACTTTAATGGTCTGAACTAAACGGTCGGGTGGCGCCAACAGCGACTAAGAATTTTCTGGGCCAACAGGATTTGTGTTTCAGTCCCTGATAAACTGACCCATCCTCTAAAAAACAAAACCCAAAAACTATATTTACAAGATAAATGATCAGAAATAGTAACGACAACAAAAGCACAGGAATCATAGATCCAACGGGACAGGCTCGTTACAATGAAGGAAAACACTGAGCGACTGTTGAGGCCCTTATTAGTCCTACAAAACATAACAGAAATGTTACAATAAAACACAGAGGCCTTTATTGTCACGTCCATCGTACTGTGACTCCTCAGCACATTCATCTCCAATCAGCAGCTTCCTTCACTGACCCAATCACAGGTCTCAGGCCAGCTGTTGTACTCAGGTTTGGATTATTTGCTGAGGTTTTAGATCTCTGGACCAAAGCCTTTAAAAGGAAACAGTTTCTCAGAGGTTACATCAGTAAATATGATCTCACTGTTACAGTGATCATTCACATCTCTGATTAACCTCTGAAGAGACACATTTGGTCCTTAGCGACGCCTCTGTCACAGGCGTCTGTCAGAACAACAGCGTGTGTTTGACACAGTCCATCATGAAGAGAAGCAGTTTTTCTTCTGAATTAGTGAAATAACTGGTCTGTAAATTACAGTAACACGAGTGTCATTGTTAAAACACAGTTTATGAAACACTTAATTTGTTGTGAACTTATTGACAACGTAAACATTTGCTGGTTGCCACTGTAACTGATGACTGTGTGGTCACATGACTGAAAAGTAAACAAATATCACAAAATAAAGAAATGCCTCCAACTTGTGTTACGAGTAGTTAGTGTGCAGAAACACGGCTGCAGGGTCAGCCCTCCCTCCACAGTCGCTCATCAGGCTGGTCGCAGCGCGTTTGCCTGTCTACTGATGTCTGCATGAGCAGAAACACCAATTTGAGTGATGTTATGTAATTCAGGATTCAATCAATGTGTCAGTGTTTGTTACTTTGTTACATTAATTTTTTAACCACGTTATTTTGTTGTGGGATGAACTTCTGCAAACAACAACATATGGCAACAAAAAACAAAACTTGCAGTTGGAATCGATGGAGCTGTGAGATGATGGGATGTCGACTGGTTCACTAACCATTAACATTTGGGATATTAGGATAACAGTAGCGTGTAAACATAAGCAGTGCAAACACTTCCTATAACGACACATTTACAGTCTAGTTTGGGGAAAGCTGAGGAATTAGGGTGAAGAGACGGTGGATGTTTAACCCTCCCTTGGTTTGACAGCTCGCTCAGCCAGCGAGTTATGAATGATGTTCTTGATAGACTCCGCCCCCGCGCCTTCTAGGAAAGTGTGGTGATCTCCCTTGATGACGTGGACCGACACCTCGCCATCACAGACCTGAAGAAAGACGCAGTACACAGTTTGAACATTGGAAGGCTCAGACAGAGTTTATAGAAACACACACAAGCGCACACACGCACAGTGAAGATAAGTACTACAGACTGATGTAAATGTGCATCGGTACCTCGCTGAGCTTATAGTCAGCTCCCAGGTTTTGCTCATATTCGCTGCTGGTTTCGGCGCGCAGCAGCTTCACGCTGCCGTGGTATTTTGCAGTAGGTACATATGCATCAGCAGCCTTTAGCTTGTAGTAGAAGGCGGAGGCTGCAAAGTGCAGTGAGTCTCGGTCGATGTCCTTGTGAGCGGAGGTGATTAGGTCCACGGCCACACTGACGCGTGCATTCAGGTCTGACAGCGGGAGCAGAGTCTCCAAAAGCTGTAGGATGTAACCATGGAGACGACTGTAAGTTCATAGCAAACGTTACCGCGTGCTCGCGGAGATATTGTTGTTTTCAGAAAAGTAAGTGACACATAATTAATGAACATCACAGATCTTATGTATATGAAAATGCAAAATGAAGATGTTTTGATATTCAGGAGTTACAAATGTCAGCTTTCAGTGAGAAACTGTACGAAGGTTTGATTTAACCGCATGTTTTACTTTAGTCTCCATAACAGCTCCAAACATCACATCATTGTTGAGTCAAACCTGCACCACACACAGACTGTGCTGGAACAGCAGCTCCAGACTGTGTTACAGTCACCATCTTTACCTTACAGGCGCCGTGAGGCAAAAGCTCAGGTTGTGTGGCCTTTAACGCTGATGCCACATAAAGGAATACTTGTGTGTGAACCTGTGGGTCAGAGACAGTATACCTTGTTGTATTCAATGCCAGTGAACTGCTGGATGAAGGCACACAAGGCTTCAGTCTCAGCCTCAGACTCGTTGCCGGGTGTTAGCTTGGCTCTGTAGCTCTGCAAATCAAAAACACAGTTAAACCTGTTCACATGCAGATCATGTGACCAGAGCTCATCCTTCAAAACCAACATCACACACGCTATACAGCATATACATGAAATAAAGATGCGCGAGTGTTTCTCTGACCTGTGTGTACGCTGCCACATATGAATGTGAGCCATCAAAGAGAAACAGGAACTCCACAGGCTGATTCTGGGTCTGCAGCTGAGAGCACATTTCAAATGCTACACAGGCACCAGAAGAATATCCAGCGACTCTGTACGGGCCGTCCGGCTGCACCTGCCTGACGCAGCTCACGTAGTAGGCAGCCAGGGACTCAATGCTATCCAGAGGAGCAGCTGCAAAGGAAACACATGAGGGGAGTTAGTTTGGCTGCACAGTGACATAAACAGCTGATGCACAACATGTGAGTGACAAAGGTCTGAGAACAGAACCACAAACTTTTAAACTGTGAAACAAAGAAAACATGAAATCACATCAGGTCTTTGGTTTTCCTCAGGCCATTATGGAGGGAGCTGTATATGTACAAGTGTTTGTAGTTTCACCTTTGAACAGTCAGACTTTCAGCTTTAACACATTTTGCTGTTTAACAGTTACACACGTTTTGATACACATGATTGTGACACCTGGTGAGGACGCACACTCATCATTTGATGACAAGTAAGGACACGTAGTTTCCACGATGGTTCAAAGTGTTGATTTTGTGTTTTAAAGTTTTTCTCTGTGACTGTAAAGTCATTTTAATATGAGCCCCATTATGCTGACAAACCCACGCAGACGATGCACACAGCTCAGCAACACCAACAAGCCTGAAACTCAAATGACATGAAAAGTTATCCATGAGGCGCCAAAACACAACAACAGCTGCAGCAAAGGCTCTTTGTACTGTAAGATGAAGATCCTACAAAAGTAGAAGCCTCACAAACCACATGTAGACTGGTTGTGCAAACTCCCACGGACCCTGCAGTCGAGAGGATAACAAGCTGCTCCAGTGATCATGACCAGGACACAAACTGCTTCCTCCTGAATCAGAGGCCTGACTGACAGACACACCCTGGCATAGAGGAGGCTGAGGAGTGTGACAGTTGGAGCACACGCTCAGGTCTAGGTCTTTAAACAGGGGAACCACCACCCCAGTGTGCCAGTCCAGAGGCAGCATCCCAGAGCTTCACGCAGCGCCGTGTCAGCCAGGACGGCCCTGCAACACCCAGATCCTTCTCATCAGCCTCAGGTCTGTCCTAAATCCTAGCAGGAGCTACCACGACGCGTACCACAAAATGCATCGCACTGGTTCTTCCCAGTAGTTGGAACTGGTTGTCTGCTTGCCAATGAATCCTGCTTATTGGTTCCACTTGTGCTACAATCAGGACGAATTGTAGTGGGTTAGGGTTAGCTGGATATGTGCTGGATATGTGGTGGAGGGTAACTGCAGGAGAAGAAGCTAGTGGGGGAGTAGAGCAGGGGAGGATGTGCGTCCCCGAGGCCTGCTGGAGGGCAAGGGCAGTGCTGGATATGTGGTGGAGGGTAACTGCAGGAGAAGAAGCTAGTGGGGGAGTAGAGCAGGGGAGGATGTGGGTCCCCGGGGCCTGCTGGAGGGCAAGGGCCATGCCCGATGTGAGTAGCAGCAGGGCCAGTGCGCCCAGGAGCACATCTTTTTCGACCGTAAGGGAGACAGGAGGCCGACTCACTGCCTCGGCTAAATGGAGAGGGAATTTCAGAAGGGCCAGGGCACAAGCATGGACCTTTTTCAGCTGTAAGGGAGACAAGAGCAAGGTGTGACGTAGGTCCCCGGGGCCTGCTGGAGGTCCAGGTCCACGCTCGATTTGAGTAGCAGCAATGGCCAGTGCACCAGGAGCACATCTTTTTCGACTATAAAGGAGACAGGAGGCCGAACAGGTCTCTGACCCTTCAGCATAGACAGGTGGCTGAATGGGCCCCTTGGGCCCTCCAGCCGAGACAGACAGCTCAAACGGGTTCCTCTGACCCTTCAGCGGAGACAGACACCGAACCAGCATGTGTGGAGACCTCTGGCAGTGTGGACACTGGCTGGAGCTTAGTGGCACATTGGCTTGGCTCAGGCAGTGGTATGCAGTCCTCAGAGGGCTGAAAGTGTTCTCCAACACATCCAGCAGAGGACAGAGGACTCTACTAAAAAATCCGACTCTACTAACCTATCAGAGGCTGCTTAAGATCAGAATGCAATCATCTGCAGTTTTCTTCTTAATTAACAATAAACTTAGTGTATATGTACTCCTAAATTTGATGAAAGTGATAAATAATAGACAGCTCTCTCTCTCTCTATATTCTGACATTTAACTAATTCAAAAGATATTTCAATATTTATTTATCTAAAACAAAACAAGTTAGAATAGCCTTTATTGTCATTGTACAGAGTACAACGAAATTGGAGTGCCACTCCCTTGGTGCAAGTTTCAATAATAAATATAAATGTAAAATATAAAAAGTACAAAAAAACAATCGTAAGTACTCAAACAATAGTTTGTACAATATATACAGGATAGCAGCATTAATATAATGACAGTATGAATAGCAGCATAATATAATGACAGTGACGGTATGGAATAGGTTCAATTGTATTTGTTCTTATTTACTACGGTGATAGCTCTGGGAAAGAAGCTATCCCTGAATCTGTTTGTCCTGGTTTTATGTGACCTGTACCGTCGGCCTGACGGTAATAGTTCAAACAGTTGGTTGCTGGGGTGAGAGTAGTCCTTGATGATATTGCCAGCTCTGCTGAGGTACCGAGAGTTTGCAGTGACCTCCATGCTGGGCAGAGAGCAGCCAGTGATCTTCTAGTTGCAAGTTCACTCTAAATTGATGTTTAACAGAAAAAAAAAATGTTTTTATGTTTTTTCCCTAAAGTGTATGTAAATATCTGGTTTCAGCTGTGAATATACTGCTGTGTATTGAAATTCCTCTTGTTTTGCATAGAAATATACTGAACAACATACAAAGCATAATATATAAAATAAAATCTACCTGAGTTTTTTCTTTGAAAGAAGCCACTTGTGTCAATTGTTGTGTTCATCAGTACATAACTGAAACCGATTACAGTGCTTTGTTTAGCCGTGGAGGGAAACAACTGAAAATATGAAATAAACACACATGTAAGCTAAGACTCTCTAAAAAAACATCATTGTTGTTGTTCGGATTTTCATTTCCCCATTTGTTGATTCACTCCAAGAGCAAGTAACGTAATATGGGTCAAGTGATCAGTTTGATATCAATCTTTTGTGATACACCGTCATATTTACATTATTTGTACAGTATGAATGATTTGCTTTGGTACCTGGTCAAACTTAAGCTCTCCTCTGTCTGCCTGTCTACGCTTCTCCTGCAGCAGTTTCTCCCCCCTCGCTCACATGCGTAAGTGCTATGCTCAGTCACCCAGTGCCTGAGCTCAGATCATACCAAAATTAGGGTGAATTTACGACTGTGCGCTATGTGCTTCGAATATTGTGTGTAGTTTTTTGTTTTATACAGTTGGCAGTCAGGCATCAGTAACAAAATCACCAGGCTCACAGTAGACAGATTCACAAGAAATTCATTTGGGCTTAGAAGGAATAAAACAAACAGAATCCTTAATTAAGCTTGCGTTAGATTGCAAAATGGTCCCAGATGAAACAGTCTTAACAACACGAAATGCACAGTTCTTTTGTAAAGGTTCTTTTTATTTGGAAGGAAAAATAAGCACAGACAGAGTCCCCAGAAGTGTCCAAAAAGTGATTTATTAAACACACACAGTTATACAGTGTGGGAAGCCGGTCTTCGATCTTCTCTGCTCGTTACAGAAAGCTTTATAGCCTAATATGACGTCAGAACATTTCCTAGAACTCAGCTTCTCAGAAACCTAACACTTTCTCAGGCTTTATGTTCCCAGATATGGATGAGGGAAAACATCTGGTCTAAACAATTGTGTGTCCGAGTGTGCAGTTTGTGAGATTGTCTGTCCAGGCCAACAAAAGGTCGCTGTCCTCATCTGACTTTACTTTGGGCCGCCTGGAGCCACAGAGATGCTGGTGGTTTTTGCATAATAGAATATTACAGAGGAATGTGTCTTATTCTGCGTGCTCTGGAATACAAGATTAAGCAGATTTACTAAATGATAAATGATACATGATAATGGTGATGATCAACTGATACTAAGTGATGCAGACTAATGAAATAATAATGAAATAATGGCAGTGAAATTACATGTTTTTCTTGACAACTCCTCCTCTTGGGCTCGCTTGCGAGCCCAACTTACACCAGGATTTGTCTCACTCCTCCGTCCAGCCTACAATCTCCCTCAAAGGCATCATGGACTCCGGCGCAGCTGAACCTGCTGAGCCTGAGCTCAGGGCTCTCTCCAGCATCTTTACTAAAAGCCGCCGGACCAGAGGGATGAGACAACATCCAATCATCAATATGACAAGAAAAACAACAAAAGAAAACATGGCAGACATAACAACACTCTTCCATTGCCCAAAGACAGACGTGAACCAGTCTCCCGGTCCAGTGTTCACACCTGATTGCTCATGCATGGTTTTAGATAACATTTTCAGACTCTCAAGCGCCCTAGTAACCGTACCGTCTGGTGCAGTATTGTTGGGTATGAACGTGCAACACATGTCCCCAAACATGGCACAGACACCACCTTTCTCAGCCAACAACATGTCCAGGGCCATTCGATTCTGGATTCCCATTAACGACGTCGGGCCTAATTGTTCCGCAAGGCCTTCTACCGCGTCCCTAGGGAGATTAGAGAGTCTCAACACATTATAATGGACATAGTTAATGCGATCGACATTTTTATTCGGAGTTATCCATAGAAACACACTTTCAAAGCCGGCCGCTATCTGATTAACTAACTTATACTCATCTGGAACTCCCCTGGGAACTCCTATTGAGTCAATCCAGGTTGGCGAGTCCCATCTTGGGTCATATTTGTGCATACTGTTGCGAAATCGATCAACTTCAGACCAGACAAAAAACAACGGAGGCTCCGGAAAAGTGCAATCAAACGATGAGTTTTATTATCACAGGAGAACAACCAACCGTCAGCATACAGAATGGGTTGCTCTGACAAAAATACACTGGGTTCTGGTTTTATAGGATAACATATCACACCTACGTCAATACAGTTCAAAAATACAGGGTGACAGATGGACAAAAGTTCAATTCGTGCAAACAAGGGTACATCACATATACTTTTAATAACTATAAACTGACATATAACTTCTCCTTTCTTCATTACTTGCCTTTTAAGGTAATAACTTCAGGTCTTAGCATTTCTGAGAGCTAATAATTGGACCCTCGTCATTAATCACTAAGTAAAGTACTTTAGCAGCCAGTCTCAGACTGGAGTAGAAGACGCTTAGGCCTTCACTCAAACCTGACTATGTGTATTGTAAGCATGCATGCAATTAACCTGCTATGTTCTCATCTCCCCTCAACATGTATCATCTGGACACTCTCACCAGTGAAGCTTAAAACCTTCTAGACTGGAACATCAACTCTTAACCAAGCACATTTATGCATTGTGTATAAAATGAACTCAACCTATAAAATAGAAAGGTCAATGTGATGACAGACATATTCAATGCAATATAAACCCTGTAAGAAATATTACTGATAAGTGATACTGTGAAACATGTTATTAATACATTCTTCATAAGGCAAATTATATGGTAGTAATAAAAGAATCTCTGAATCCCAACATTCCCTCTTTTGACATTCCCACAGGAATGTCACCATACTTCATGTTGTATCACTCCCTGCCCCACTCTATGGGTTCCAGGTTCATCTGGTAGATGCCCTCAACCCAGCCAGGGTTCGTAACCCTCGCCACTATCTTTACCAACAATCCTCTGACACAAGGAATGATACAACAACCAGCGATGACCAATATTCCCAAAAATACAGCCAATGAGCACATCACTGATATAGCCACACCTTTCCATTGTCCAAACACAGATGTCATCCAGGATGCCAGCGGGTTTTCAATACCTGGGCCCTGTGCTTCGTACGTCGCTTACTACATCCAAGATCAAATGAAACATCCAAGACCAAATCATCGCGCTAACTCTGAGCTCGCTATTCCGGTTCCCCGAACACACCTGTTGTTGACGATTAGTATAGCTGGATGAAGTAATGTGAGATCACTGGGTGGCCCAACAGGGGCTACGCATCGATAGTAGAAACATTGATCGGCAACCCTTTGATTGGTCGGCGAAAATGTCGACGGAGCGCGCTCGGCTCGGTATTTTTAATTAAAACGCAAGGGAACACTGCAAAGGCTGCAAAAGCAAGGAGAGAGGGCTGGCAGAAAGTTGCTGACAAATCAAACTCGTAAGTAATTCAATAATAACAATAATAATGGAGTGGATTTATATAGCGCTTTTCAAGGCACCCAAAGCGCTTTACAATGCCACTATTCATTCACTCTCACATTCACACACTGGTGGAGGCAGCTACGGTTGTAGCCACAGCTGCCCTGGGGCAGACTGACAGAAGCCAGGCTGCCATATTGCGCCATCGGCCCCTCTGGCCAACACCAGTAGGCGGTAGGGTAGATTTATCATATCACACCATATTATCCAATATTATATTACATTATATTATATTATAATATGTTATATTATATCCCCTTTCACATTAGAGCCACAACAGGACCCACTAGAACATGGGAACAAGTAAAAGTGAAATATAAGAATATTCTACAGAATGGTAATATTTATCACTTATATTGCTTTTAGTCTCTTGGAAAGAGACCCTGGAATACTCTGTTTGTTTGTTTATAACAGCAACCAAGAAAAGGGCAGAGCAACAAAAGACAGGTGGTGGTCCTGCACCCCCTCGTCAACAAGTTGGTTAAGTAAATAATACCCTCACGGGAAAATCGATATCTCTCTATGAGCACACTGTCGCACTGAGCTAAAGGATCCTGTCTGTCCCGCAATATACGCTGAATTCTGAGGACTCTCCTTATCAATCTTGCACCTTCCGCAATGGGTTGCTCGCGTAAACGGACAGGACATGGCTGCGACAGACTTCCCAAATCCACCTTCGCTTTTATAGCCGTGGTCTCTCATCTTGATTACACGAAGTAATTTACAATTACTACTCTGAAATATGAATTACATCTGTAATAATCACATACATGTAATAGAATGTTAATAGTACATTTCCCTTTTTTAGGGAATGACCTGTATGTATCTGTGTGAAATCAATAAAAGGATCAAGTGCTGCATTATCTTTAGTTACATTGATGTTATTTATTTATGGTGAAACAGTGGTGGAATATCGCTGTTGCTTTCGTATGAATGACGCGGACATACCTGCGTGGCCGCGATCTAATCCTGTTTACATAAAGTAAACCTGAAGATTATCTTCTTTTTTTTAACAGGCAGAGAAAGTTTTGCATTGGAATGGCTAATTTGTCAATTGTTTGCTACAAATGTTCGTATTTTAATATTCAAAAATGTTTTTGCCCAAAACATATGTGCAGTATATGTCAGTAAAAATACTATGCAAATATTGCTGTCCTTGAATGCTGAGTAAACACTGACAAAGCACTGATTGTATCTCTTGTACTTTATCAACGCAGTATCTAAAAACTTTGCACCGTAGTGGTTAAAATCTCATTCTAATAAGAGTTAAAAGTGCATTTGGTTATTAGGTTTATAGGATTATTGAATTATGGTTAAGGGTTGGTAGAATTTTTTTTTTAAACATTATCTGCCAATTAAATCTGCCACCCTTCTCCAAATCTGTGCCCCTACCTGGCCCCCCCAACAAAAATTTTCTAGACACGCCACTGGCTATGGTGATGATCACAGTTTATTTACATACTCTATAAATTCACTCCCTGCTAACTTCTAACTCCGTTAAATGTCATAAATTCCGTTTTCATGGATGCCTGGATGTTAAACTCAATTGTTACACCTGGTAGAGCAGAACGCTGATCATTTTATTAAAGATGAAAGACTTTAGACAGTTTTTCAACTCTCAGTAATGCCATAGTGATCGTTTGATATATGGACCTGCAGCGGAGTTTAGGTCCAGACACGGCTAGTGACGTCAGACTGAACAACCGGATAGTGATATGAATTAATTTAGAACTCACCGGAGAGAAAATGCCGCGAGCAAATCAACAAAAAGCTGGGGATTGCACGGAACTCGATATCTGCTCGTCTCACCGCTGCAATCCATGCCTGGCGTCTTTGTTTGGTGATATCGGATACACGTTGCCGCCAGGATGGAAAACGATGAAAAGATAACCCATTATCCAGGTTCTTGACTTCACGATGGTGAGATCTAACCTTGCAACCAACTACAAAACACGTACGAACCATAGCTGAAGCTGTATCCTTTGTCTGGCCTACTGTCATGGCGGCGGGGGGCGTGGCCCGCCTCCTGTGACATCAAGGTCAAAAGCCCTATTCGGCTTACAGGATGATGACGTCACATATATTTAGAATCTTACAACAAACTTGGTCCTATGATGCTTTAATCCGTTGATCCACAAAAGTCTATAAATAGGGGTGAAGAGCAATGACTTTTAGTTAATTAATTGCAGCATTTATGTTAGCAGAATTGAAACGTTCACCAAAGAGGTATTTTGAAACACCTGGATCCTTTTTGGAGTAGCTGTTTACAGATTCCAACATGTCTCAGAGGAAACAACCTTACAGATTTCTAAGGTAAGTTTTCTTTCTTTTTTTCTGTTTTTAGGTTGTTCACTGACAGAATAAGAATCACACAAGCTCACCTGTAGACAGCTGCCCTGCATGGTTTGAAGCAAAGTTTTCTTTCTTATTTCTCTTGTTCTTGTACATTCATAATTATTTATATATTTACATGTAGGTAATGTCCTCCAGTTCTGTATAACCACTTTTTCCTCTCTCTGTGTTTGTTTCTCGTTCGTTGTTGTGTGTGTTTGTGTGCATTTGTCTCTTTCAAACAGGTGCCGGTCCTCACCTCTGCAGTGCTGCCGTCTCCTGTAGCGCTGCATGGTTCTAAGCTAAGTTTCCTTTCCTTTTTCTGTTCTCTTAGATTTGTCCTCAGGTTTACCCGATTTCCTTCTTTGTCTGCTTAAGCCTGTGCGTCCCTTTCAGTAAGTGATTTGAATCCACCTGACATTCAGAAGGTCGTGGTAGAGCATATCGTACGAAGGCAAGATGTCAAACACATCCAGTCCCAGGTTAGACTCCGTACCTTCTCCGGTAAGGTTCCCAGACCTAACAACAAAACTGATTATGACACGTGGCGCACACAAATTAACCTGCTCCAAAATGACCCCAGCATGTCCCCGCTGCAAATATCCAGAAAGATCCATGAGAGCCTGCTCCCACCAGCAGCTGATATAGTTAAAATGTGTGACTCACAGGTGCTATAGCGTACGGCCACAGCTTCACTCTGAGCTCCATCTCCATAGAGTGCAGACAGTGATATCTGATACTCCTTAAGACACAGGACAACAGTTTATTGAGATATTGTATTTTTTATTTCATAATATGTACTCCAACAACTCAATAGTTCTTCCCCACCTGCCTCAGGTCGCCTCCACTTAGGGAGATCCACTTAATGAGGTAAGAAACATCATCATCATCTGCAGCTTCCCAGCGCACCGTGATGTCACTGTCTGAGAAATTAGTTATCCTAAGGTCTGAAGGAGGAGGCACCTTCACTAGAAGAAAAGAATAATGTGTATGGGAATTTTTTAAAAATGGGAAAGCTACATCTTTATATCTTTCATTATTAATAACATTTACAGTACTGTGCAAAAGTCATGAGCCACACGCTGAAGTATTTCATTGGACATTATCTGTTTTTTCCAATCCTTTTTAATCCAGTTCTTGTACCTGACCATTTTCTGAGTAATGTTTTTTGTTTGTTTGTTTGTGTAAACACTTGTTTGTTTGTTTGTTTGTTTGTTTGTTTGTTTGTTTGTTTGTGTAAACACTTTGCACTGACCATTATTGGAGAATTAAAAAGCACCTAATTCAAGGAATATGTGTACACATAACAGAAAACTTGGGAAAGAACCAATTTGAAATCTTTAAGCACTTTGTTACTAGCGGCCTGTCACAAAAACACATTTTGTATAGTGTTTTTTTTTTAATCTTGTTAATAAAATGTATACAAATGTGTGTGATTAATCACAATGTGTTAGTGTGTAATCACCCTGAGACATGCATGCCTGTCTGTAAGAGTCAGATCTAAAGCCACTTCTTTTTTTCTTTTTTTCTTTTTTTTTTGCCTGTCCCGTTTGGCTCTTTTGCCATCAGAATTGTTGTCTAAAGGCAAAGAAAGATGCCCAACGGATTTACTTTACCAAATTGACCATCCCAGCCTTGCCGTAATGGTCCATTTGATTCACCTTTTATTGTTTATTTTATTTTCACTTGCTGAATACGGGACAGACTTGACTGGGGGAAAGAAGGGGAGAAAGAAAGAGGGAAAGAGAAACAGCTGAGAAGAGGGACGGGGGAGAAGGGCAAAAAACAAAAACCAACAGAATGAGCAGAAAAAAAAAAAGAAATAAAAAATGCATATATCGATCACCTGGATCACCTGCTGAGAAAGAAAAAAGAAAACAAGCAGAAGAGAACAAGAGTAATAGAATAAACAGCATCACAATGATATATGGGAATATGACAGTAAATACTAAATATTAAACATTATTGTGCAGCACATAAGATCAACAGAACACAGTGTGCTTTGAGGTAGGAGCCAAAAAGGGTGTAGTTTGTGGGTGTGATCACCCATGTGTACACCTGTGAGCATGGATGCGCTTGTTTTTTTTAAAAAGGTTCCTTCATGTAATGATCTGCTAGAGGGTGTGGGGGGGCCACAGCCCCGTCCTCCAGGGCATGAAGCAGGTATGGAGGAGATCAAAACTCCAGACATCCAGAGGCCCCCAGAACACAAGAGACCAAGGAAGACCAACAGAGGGGCAGCCGCGCCACTGTCCCAGAAAGAGCTGAGGAGAGTCCCAGATGAGGGCTCACTCAGCAGCCGCGGAGCAGAAGCCAGGGGGAGTTGCAGTGACGCGCCCGTGAGCTCCGCCGGCAGCCAGCCGTGCCTGAGTGACCGAGCCCCAGGCCGAGAGGCCGGGTGCACCCCACCTCCGAAGTGGCCCGAGCGAGCCCCAGGCCCCGATAAGCGGCCGCCAAGGAGTGAGCCGGTGTGTACCTGGACGCCCATCCCCGGACACAAAGAACCACCAACGCACCGATGTCTGAGGGAGTCCGCCACTGGCAGGGGAAGTGGTGGTAGGGGGAGATAGGCCTCCAAACCTTGGAGGGCCTGAGATGTCCCCAGAGAGGTGGCGCCTGACACCCAACCTGACATATAGACACAGAAATACAGGCACACACATATACAAACATCCATTCCCACCCTCATGCTCTCATATGCACTTACTCCACACTCAACCAACGTGGAGACAGACATAAAGAGACGCTGTACACACGATCACACTCCCCAAGCGTACCCTACAAACCGGGTCTAGGTACCCTTGCCCCTGGAGGGGGAACTGCACCCAGACCCAGGTGGTATTACCCTTTTCCCTGCGGTGGGGGGAGGCAGACCGCCCCGACTCCGCGGCAGCAGGGAGGCCCCACACCCCAGACCGCAGTCGGACGGCCAACTCCTCCTCCTAGCCCCCCCCCCCCCCGCTCCAGCAGGTTGCAGAGAATGGGGGTGAGAGAAGACTCCAAACCTCCCTCCACCCGCTCATTGTAGTGTTGATGCATGTGTGTTCTAAGGTGCATTTAAAACCCAGGAGGGCATGGAGCTACCTGCCAGAGAGCAGCAGGTAAGCGCATGGTCCCTCCTGCTAGCCCTCAATGTCTACCGGTATGTGTATTTAACCTTGAGAGCACTTTGTTACTAGCGGCCTGTCACAAAAACACATTTTGTATAGTGTTTTTTTATTATCTTGTTAATAAAATGTATACAAATGTGTGTGATTAATCACAATGTGTTAGTGTGTAATCACCCTGAGACATGCATGCCTGTCTGTAAGAGTCAGATCTAAAGCCACTTGTGATTTGGAGATGCAGCCTGCAGATTCTGTCCAGATTATCCCAGCTCTCTTCACTATATATCCAGGCTTCACTTATCAAATCTGTAAAATTCAAGGCTGGTCCTTAAAAGTTCCCAACAATGCAAAAACTGCATAGCCACACAAGTCCCAGCGTTTCCCACCGCAGCAGCTGTGAAACGAAAGAGGAGAAAGGATGAATGAGTGTTTGCTTATCGGCTCTCCGCTCTCCCCCAAGCTGGCGTTGTTCTTGGTAGCCATGACAACGGAGATAGTCCCAGCTTTGTAAATACAGGCCCCAACACCCCAAAAAAGAAAAGAAAAAAAAAAGGATTGGGATTCCCTGCGCAGACCAGGAATCCCCCTAGCAGACTGAAGACACAGATAGGACCTGAACTCAGTGAGTGTGTTCGAGCCGAGGCTCGAACCAGGGCCTGTCTGTGCTTCAAGTTGCCAGGGGCCGGCAAGTGTTCTACGCCACCTGCCCGCCGTGGAAGCCGTGCAAATTTGCTATATTTGACTTCTCTGAATATAAATTATTTTTGAAAAGGAAAAGTAATAATTTTAATGTGAGGCAAAACATGTATGGTGCTCGATAAAGATGACACGCCGACTCACTTCTTCTTCTTTCTTTTTTTTGCAACGTTTGTTTTCATATTAAACCAGTGTCAGTGACGTCATTCTATGCGACTACCACAGTAAAGGAAAAGCCTGGATCTGTACATCTTTTTCTTTTATTTTTGTTGTCTAAAACACAAAAATCGCGAAACAGTCAGCTCACAAAGTTGCAGGTTGGTGGCAATTTGGCAGAACAGCCAATGACTTAAAACATTTAAGTGCATATATCTTGCCACAAGACATGTGCGCTAAGCTAGCCAAATTAGTTTCTGTTAGCGAATCAAGTTCAAGCTCCTCACATATCATCATCCAGGGTACAGTCATATACTCATGAGGAGATCCCACGCAGGTAACACTACGGCAGTGCAACAAGTTAAATATGCACACATTTTAAGCTATTTCCTAATATCTAACCATTATGATCAATGTTTGCCTGCAACCGACACAACCAACACAAATGTCATTGAAAAAAACAAAACCCTGTGATCACATGTTTCTGTTTTTCTAGAACAGAAGAAGCACAATTTAAAAAGCCAGTAGTAATAAACCTTTGTTGTTACTGCATGATTCGAATGAAGTACCTGAAGTCTGGCTGGAATAAGAAGTGGTAATCTGTGTACTGTGCTAGTGATCTGCATAATTCACCTCATCTGTTTGGATGGCAGAAGTCGGCTAACTACACAGCTAATTTCATCAGGCTGCTAATGAAACATCTAAAATGATAGATGGTTAACTACACAACGGAAGTAACAGCATTACAATCACTTGATTTAATTACATTTTCCCCCCAAACTTTTGATCCAAATTAGCAAAGTACTGCAGCCATCTGAACCTTCTAGGTGTTACATGTTACAGTGTTCCACTCTGGCCAGCTTTGAAAATGGAAAACTCTTTGCGTGGTTTACTCGGTTCTGTAAATAAGGCTCCTTTCATTTGTGAGACTGTATTCCACAGCCAGTTGTCTTCTCTCCCCTTTGGTCCGCCCTTACAAGGTGAAGGTGCTGCCCACCCATGATACCAGCAAGGTGCGTGCAAGTGGATCCGGCCTTAACACCACTGGAGCGCCCACCTCTCTGCCAGTGAAGGTCACCATTGATGCCAAAGATGCAGGTGAGGGACTGCTGGCAGTGCAGATCACTGTGAGTGCATGAACGTGGACCACACAATAATGTATTCAAAGCATTGATATTTAGGTAACAGTTTTTGTTTTCTCCTGAAGGACCCAGAGGGGAAGCCCAAGAAGCAGATATCTGTGACAGCCATGATGGGACCTACCTGGTGTTTTATGTGCCAGACATGACTGACAGATACACCACTCTCATTAAGTACGGAGGAGACAAGATCCCTTATTCACCCTACTGAATCACCGGAGATGCCAGCAAGTGCACTGTCACTGAATGTTGTCCAGTGGCCAGGTAGGACTCACTTCCTTGGTTGCTTATACACTTTTAGTTTTCTTTGAAAACGGCCCTTTAAGTCACTTGATCCATGACTTGAGCGAGCACTCTCCATTTGTTCATTTGATAGTTATTGTAGAAAAGATAAGAAATGATGCTTTAGTCTTTTTGTAAATTATAGTCAAACATACAATAAACTGAGGTATTCCCTTTGGTTAACAGAGCAATCCGATAATAAAAGTGGACAAAGCACATCGAGTTGCCACAAATATCTTTGTATATTACGCAGTGGGGCAAAAAATGAGGTGACCAAATACTTCTTTTCCACCATAATTTGCAAATCAGTTCTTTAAAACTCGGACAAGTTAGAGGTATACCTATGATGAAAATGACAGGCCTCTCTCATATTTTTAAGTGGGAGAACTTGCACAATTGGTGGCTGACTAAATACTTTTTTGCCCCACTGTATTTGATCCTGTCTCCCTCAATACTATTTAATATCTAAATGCTTGATTCATCATATTATAACAAATGTGCTGTTGTAGCTACTGACAGTGAGTTTGATTCCATTTTTTCCATCTACCAAAGAGAAATAATATCTCTTAGTGGCAGGTGGATCACACGTTGATTCTAACACTTTGCATATGACTGGGTAGGATGAGCATTTTATAAGCGCTTGTGTGGTTTTTGTTTATTTAAGGAAATACATCAGTTTCCCTTGTATTTTAAATTTGAGTGAAGATCCTAAATTGGCCCCCACTCTTCACTTTGAGAAAAGGCTAATCTGTCTTATCCCCACATGAGCACAGTCAGATATAATACAGGCTTTCACTCAGGAGCAGGAAGGCTAAAGGCTGTTTAATGTTTGATCTAACTGTGTCAGACATTTGCGTTCTCACGTGCATGGACAATATCTTGAAAACTTCAGAGCTGCAGTGCATGTGTAAAAGTGGTTAGAAAGCAGTGCTTTAACACAGGTTTTGTCTCTTTGCGTAGCTGCTCGGTCCATCCAGACTCCCCTCGATATACAACAGTGATGCCAGCAACTCAAATACAAGCTCTCTCCAAGTGATTCCTTCATCATCAACATCTGCATCCATGATCCATTAGCTCAACAGCAACATCTGTCAGCTGTGCATCCAACTCGGGGGAATCGCCTGCTGTGCTCAGCCAGTGGGCCGCAATTTCTGTGCCTTGTTGATGGCCTCGCTGTATCCTGTGCTGGAGAAAGCTGGTGAGGAGACACTGCTGGTGAGCCAGGCGGCGCTGAGCTCCATGTAGGACATCAGTAAGGCCTGTGGATACACTTCCCTCAAGGAACTGATCAATGAGAACTCTGACTACCTGCTTAATGACATATCACTCAACCTTCAGAGGCTCAGCCAGCATCCACAGGTAGTTATGAGGTGTTTTTGTTTTTAGCCCAGAATGGACACAGAAATGAGTGCTGGAGGGTTTACCCGATTTCCTTCTTTGTCTGCTTAAGCCTGTGCGTCCCTTTCAGTAAGTGATTTGAATCCACCTGACATTCAGAAGGTCGTGGTAGAGCATATCGTACGAAGGCAAGATGTCAAACACATCCAGTCCCAGGTTAGACTCTGTACCTTCTCCGGTAAGGTTCCCAGACCTAACAACAAAACTGATTATGACACGTGGCGCACACAAATTAACCTGCTCCAAAATGACCCCAGCATGTCCCCGCTGCAAATATCCAGAAAGATCCATGAGAGCCTGCTCCCACCAGCAGCTGATATAGTTAAAATGTGTGACTCACAGGTGCTATAGCGTACGGCCACAGCTTCACTCTGAGCTCCATCTCCATAGAGTGCAGACAGTGATATCTGATACTCCTTAAGACACAGGACAACAGTTTATTGAGATATTGTATTTTTTATTTCATAATATGTACTCCAACAACTCAATAGTTCTTCCCCACCTGCCTCAGGTCGCCTCCACTTAGGGAGATCCACTTAATGAGGTAAGAAACATCATCATCATCTGCAGCTTCCCAGCGCACCGTGATGTCACTGTCTGAGAAATTAGTTATCCTAAGGTCTGAAGGAGGAGGCACCTTCACTAGAAGAAAAGAATAATGTGTATGGGAATTTTTTAAAAATGGGAAAGCTACATCTTTATATCTTTCATTATTAATAACATTTACAGTACTGTGCAAAAGTCATGAGCCACACGCTGAAGTATTTCATTGGACATTATCTGTTTTTTCCAATCCTTTTTAATCCAGTTCTTGTACCTGACCATTTTCTGAGTAATGTTTTTTGTTTGTTTGTTTGTGTAAACACTTGTTTGTTTGTTTGTTTGTTTGTTTGTTTGTTTGTTTGTTTGTTTGTGTAAACACTTTGCACTGACCATTATTGGAGAATTAAAAAGCACCTAATTCAAGGAATATGTGTACACATAACAGAAAACTTGGGAAAGAACCAATTTGAAATCTTTAAGCACTTTGTTACTAGCGGCCTGTCACAAAAACACATTTTGTATAGTGTTTTTTTTTAATCTTGTTAATAAAATGTATACAAATGTGTGTGATTAATCACAATGTGTTAGTGTGTAATCACCCTGAGACATGCATGCCTGTCTGTAAGAGTCAGATCTAAAGCCACTTCTTTTTTTTTTCTTTTTTTCTTTTTTTTTTGCCTGTCCCGTTTGGCTCTTTTGCCATCAGAATTGTTGTCTAAAGGCAAAGAAAGATGCCCAACGGATTTACTTTACCAAATTGACCATCCCAGCCTTGCCGTAATGGTCCATTTGATTCACCTTTTATTGTTTATTTTATTTTCACTTGCTGAATACGGGACAGACTTGACTGGGGGAAAGAAGGGGAGAAAGAAAGAGGGAAAGAGAAACAGCTGAGAAGAGGGACGGGGGAGAAGGGCAAAAAACAAAAACCAACAGAATGAGCAGAAAAAAAAAAAGAAATAAAAAATGCATATATCGATCACCTGGATCACCTGCTGAGAAAGAAAAAAGAAAACAAGCAGAAGAGAACAAGAGTAATAGAATAAACAGCATCACAATGATATATGGGAATATGACAGTAAATACTAAATATTAAACATTATTGTGCAGCACATAAGATCAACAGAACACAGTGTGCTTTGAGGTAGGAGCCAAAAAGGGTGTAGTTTGTGGGTGTGATCACCCATGTGTACACCTGTGAGCATGGATGCGCTTGTTTTTTTTAAAAAGGTTCCTTCATGTAATGATCTGCTAGAGGGTGTGGGGGGGCCACAGCCCCGTCCTCCAGGGCATGAAGCAGGTATGGAGGAGATCAAAACTCCAGACATCCAGAGGCCCCCAGAACACAAGAGACCAAGGAAGACCAACAGAGGGGCAGCCGCGCCACTGTCCCAGAAAGAGCTGAGGAGAGTCCCAGATGAGGGCTCACTCAGCAGCCGCGGAGCAGAAGCCAGGGGGAGTTGCAGTGACGCGCCCGTGAGCTCCGCCGGCAGCCAGCCGTGCCTGAGTGACCGAGTGGTGGTAGGGGGAGATAGGCCTCCAAACCTTGGAGGGCCTGAGATGTCCCCAGAGAGGTGGCGCCTGACACCCAACCTGACATATAGACACAGAAATACAGGCACACACATATACAAACATCCATTCCCACCCTCATGCTCTCATATGCACTTACTCCACACTCAACCAACGTGGAGACAGACATAAAGAGACGCTGTACACACGATCACACTCCCCAAGCGTACCCTACAAACCGGGTCTAGGTACCCTTGCCCCTGGAGGGGGAACTGCACCCAGACCCAGGTGGTATTACCCTTTTCCCTGCGGTGGGGGGAGGCAGACCGCCCCGACTCCGCAGCAGCAGGGAGGCCCCACACCCCAGACCGCAGTCGGACGGCCAACTCCTCCTCCTAGCCCCCCCCCGCTCCAGCAGGTCGCAGAGAATGGGGGTGAGAGAAGACTCCAAACCTCCCTCCACCCGCTCATTGTAGTGTTGATGGATTATATCTATATATATCTATATATATATATCTATATATATATATATATATATATATATATATATATATATATAAAACAAAACACAAACACACATAACATATAATATAATTGCAAGGAGGTATTTCTGTAGTCTATTGATTACTAGATAAGGGGTGGGATTAAATAAGCTTATGCTTCTTCCTGCTCCTTTTTGAACATGACAGTTATTTGTAGATGTGGTTGCTCGTTTTCCTTTTGTTTTGCTTTGTTTGTTTATCTCTTTTTAATTCTATGTGTTTGTACTTTTTCAACATGTTCAAAATAAAGATTCAATCAATCAATCAATCAATCAAATGTCGTAGCAGCTACCTCTGCTTACCACAAACACACTTCTCTGCCACGTTGTACCTGTCAGTACTCACACAGCGGATATATGTGCGCAATACGTGGTTCTGGGAAATCAGGCGGTTAACTGTCAGAGGAAGTGAATTACCGACGTTTATGCAGAGAAGAAAGCAGCGATGCCTGAATCAACCGAGCACGTTGAGGGAGGAAATATGTCTCCCATTTCCCCCCTCAACGAGGACACTGAGGACGAGGACGTTGGGGGGGCAAATACGACTCCTATGTGTCCCCCCAACGAGGACGTTAAGGACGAGGATGTTGAGAGCGCAAAAACGACTTGTACTTGCCCGCCCAAAGTTCACCCCCTATTAGTTGTAGGTGCAGTTTGTCTAATTGTAGGTGCTCTAGTAGTTGGTCTACCAGCTTTTATCCTTTATTTGAAGGGTAAAAGTGAGTGTGTCAAGGAACCCAGTGCTGATTGCACCCACTGTTGTTTACGTGTGTGTGTGTGTGTGTGTGTGATCAGATCCCATCATTAACTTCAAAGACCCGGATCTAAGACCTGTTTTGTTCCCAACTGAAAAATCAGTATTGTTACTGACATCGTCTGTACTGACAACATAGAGGCATATAGGGAATAATATCAGTACAATATCAGGGTAAAGCGTGTAGACATGCTGGTCCAACATGTGGATATCACACTTTGCCTCTCCTAATTTAAACGCATACTTGTGTTGCAGTAAGCTGCAGTACCAACAGTGATATTTTATTTCAAGCCAACATGAAAAGAAATTTTTAAAGATTTTTTTGCTGCAGATTGTGAAGAACAATGCATACTATTCAGTCAGTTAAACACTGGAATGTATCTGGAGTGTATCTTATTCGAATGATTAGTGGCATATGGGGTGGCTGTAGCTTAGGTAGTAGAGCGGGTCACCTCTTAACCGGTTGTTGGTTCGATCCCAGTCTGCATGCCAAATATCCTTGGGCGAGATACTAACCCCAGGTTGCTCTCCCATGCATCCATCGGAGTGTGAATGGTTTGGATGGTAGTTAGGTAGCACTGAAAACCTGGGTGAATGAACAAGTTGTATAAAGCCCTTTGCTAGTAGAAAAGCCATTTACTATATTACGAAAACATTTACATGTAAATGCATATCAGCTAACTAGCATAACCCTTGGTATCAACTTGTTTAGGTCACAATTCTAGTATCAAGTCTTCCCAGTCCCCTAAAGAATATCAGCTTACATTCACCATTTTTCTGATTCTGTCATTTCTTTTTTTAATTACTCAGCTTTTTCTCGTGTAGCGTTCAATTCAGTTAATTTAAACCTTGTAATCTTCAGTCTTATTTAAGCTTTTTTTGCTACAACTTTTAATATTTTTCTCAGTTTTTTTGTTTGAAACAGTATGTAATAATTTACTTCCACTTTTTTTTATCTGCAAACACAATGCTACTGTCTTTTCTGCATTTTCTGCATACAAATTTTAACTTTCTCACTAATGTATAAGTCTTTGGATCAAAATAAAGTTGGTCCTCCTTATTCACCTAAATTCAGTGCAGGTTCAGTGCAATTACCAAAACCTAACACAGGATTAAATCCTTTCACTTTTAAACTGCTGTTTAAATTGCGTTTCTACTGAAACTGAGCGCTCAAAATGCTTAGTTCCATCAGAGAGCTTTGTGGTCAGCTTCATCTGTCCAGCATCAAACCCTATGGAAAAAATCTTGTGTGTGATATTTGACATATTTAACTTGGTGGTTAAATACTGAAATGAGGACTCTTCTTTCTGTGATAGATGGTTAAATTGGAATTCATGCTCTTATTTCCTCCCACTTGGACGATTGCAACTGACTTTACACTGGTCTCAGTCAGTCCTCTCTGCCCTGTCTCCAGCTTGTCCACAGTCCTGATCCTAGGCTCCTCACAGACACCCGAAAAAGTGGATTTAGGATTTATACAATTTAAGACCCACCTGTTTGTCTGGAAATGATCACGTTAATTAAAAAAAAACAACTTTTTGTTTATCGAGTGTTTTTTTTCTTCCATTTTTATAGACAATAACATTTGAACATAAACAACAAAAGGAGGACCAACCAAACAAAAATAAATAAATCAGGGAGATTAGGCCATTTAGGTATAAGTTTGACATACACAAGGTTACAAGTTGAAAATTATGTACAACCTGGATACATATTATTACCAGAGATAATATAAAGGAATACCACAAGACTAGAGAGTAATTTCTCAGAAAGAAAATGTTTCCATTTCTTCAAGTATTGCTCACATTTTTCTGAGGACAGTCTCAAGGAGAAGGTTAGTCGCTCCATAACGTGAATTTCTTGTAGTATTTCTGTCCAGTCCGAAACAGTTGGAGGTTCCTTTTTCAGCCACTTGTGTGTTATAGCTTTTTGGCTGACCACCTGAAATACCTGTAGCAGGTATCTGTCTTGTTTCTTCAGTCCAATTGGGATGTTGGCTAAGTAAAAGACACTGAAACTCCTCTCAAGATGTAACCCAGTTATCTGCTTGGTTCTTTAGACCACTTCTGTCCAGTAGGGGGCGATTTTAGGACATTCTCCAAAAATATGGAAGTGGCCTACTGAAGTTTATGGAGTTCTTTAATCTTAGGGGTGATTAAAAAAACCTCAGAGTTTTGTTTCCAGGTGAACTCTCTCCATGGATCGGAGCTTGAAGTAGTGGCTGTGGTTTTACATATTTTAGACCAATCTTCTTCAGATGGATTTATTCCAGCCTCTTTCTCCCATCTGAGTTTAATGTAGGTGGTAGACAGTTTCCTTTCTGTCTGTAGTATTGAGTAGGTCATAGAGATTTGTTTTGTCAGTTTCCCTTTACATGCATTTATAAATATTTGCACTAATGGCTATTTCTCCTTGGACACAATATCTGTATTAAAATTATGTCTTAATTGGAGATATCTAAAGAAGGTTGTAACTGTCTGACATTTGTTGAAAGGTATCGACACCTTATTGAGATGATATTTTTCAGTATGCGGTAATACCAAAGTTTCACCAATATTTAAACCTACTATCAGTTTTTGCGGGGGTGAATTTTGTGTCATATGCTGGCCAGTGTAGTATTCTTGCATCACTTTCTTTTTTTTCTGCTCTTGACGAAGGCGGTCGCACTTTTCTCCTCTCCTCCTCTCCCTTAGCTTCCCTGCTTAGCCTCTTATGTCCTTGTCTAGTCTCGTGTATTACTTTTCCCTGGAACACTCTCTCACAGTCTGTTCTCTAAAACCTAAAAGAGGAATTATGGATTTGATCAACTGGTCCCTAAATGCAATTGACACCCCTTTCTCAACAAGATGTTTGGGCTCGGGTGAGCCTGAGTGCTGAAGATATCTACCTATTCGGAACCATGGTAACAGGGTTCTGGCTGATCGGAGCTGGCTTGGCCCTGACTTATCGAAGGATTAAGAAAGCGGAACGGGCTGTTCAAACCCCCACAAGGCTGCCCGCTGGGATTGGAACGATGGGAGAGGCGTGATTTTCTCAAAATGGGCTCATTGAGTCAGCACGGATAAGATCTTGGAGAGGCTGACGGCTGCTGTGAATACTCAGAATAAGATCTCTGACTGCACACTGGATACATCTCGGAAGGGCTAGCTCGGAATAACATCTCTGGGCGCAAATTGGATGACATCTCGGGGAGGCTCACTGCCGTGAGTTCTCAGAATCGGCTCCTTGAGCACAAGAAATGGCAACATCACAGAACGCAAGTATGGTGAAGCTCGCGGCTCTCCAACGGGAGATTGAGAGACCAGTGTTGGACTGTAGAACTGCTTTGAAATTCATGTGAGCTGTTCGCACTAAAGTAAAAACCACCATCACTTCACGCGGATACCCCTTTGGCCCCAGCTGCAGTGGTCTCAAGGCTGGAGCTGAACAACACCCTGATAACGACTGTTGAGTCTGTTCTTTCCCATTCCATGCAAGGCCACCTGGGTTGGCTGGAAGACTGTTTACTTAGCCTGGCAGGGCGAAGGACACTGTCTCAGCTGAACTCTGGACACGCACACACATACATATACACTGATATGCACACACTCATCTCCCCTCCCTTTCCAAATGCCTTCGATGCTTATTCCCTTCCGATGCTGACGGGGATCAAGGAGACCAGCGCACAGGCTGCAGGCTCGGATGTACTGTCTAATTCGGCTGTCTCTCACCCTTTACCCACTCCTGTTGCTTGTCATGTGTTTCTTTGGCGTATTAAGGGTTGTTTCATGATCTTTGTGCAGAGGTGGTTTTTTTCTGTTCTCAAACTGATCTCCCTGTTGGAGCTCAGTCTGGGGGGAGTTATTTTTTTTCTCCTTATCTTTCCTCATGTGGTGCATTTTCCATTGTTATACCTCTCTGACCTGTCTTTCCCATTTGATGTTTTGTGTAATGTATGTATGGTCGGAGGGTAAGATGACGCTGCCATTGCGTGCAATAGGTTGGTTAATTAGGTTAATTTGATTGTGGGACGTGATTGAGATTAAAATTCAGTGAACTGTGCGTCCCTAGCACATGCATCAACGAAGACAACACATCGTCGTGTTATTCAGTCATGGCAATTTAATTGTGGGACATTATAATTTTAATAAAGATTAAAATTTAATTGTGCACACATGATAACAATAACACTAAAGTGATAACAATGAACTGTTTCAGGGACATTCTTCGGAAAGGCGGCTCTGCAGTAGATGCTGCCATTGCTGCGCTGCTGTGCACCTCCATCATCAACCCACAGTGCGCAGGGATCGGAGGCGGGGTCATATTCACTGTGATGGACAGCTCTGGTAACAAAACACCCTCGCTCCTCTTAGCTCAGCCCTGCTGGGGAATAACATAATAATATGTCATCTTTTCAAAGGTAAAGTGAAAATCATCAACTCCAGAGAGACTGTCCCCAGAAATGTGAACTCTGACCTGCTTAAGTTGTGTCGTAAAACCACAGAGCAGACCACGGAGTGGCTACAAGGTGGGCTGTTTTTCTGCCATAATGCTAATATTTATAATGTTTTAGTCTAATCTGCTCTTGGACTCACCTTTATGCCACAGTTAATTTATTCTGTACAGGTGGCTGCTAATGCACACTGAGTCATTCCTCTTTCCTCAAGAAAGCAAAACAGAAATGATAAAAAAGAGAGCAAACCACTACAGAGGGTTTGGCCGTTGGCATTTATTAAAGACAGCGAGTCAGTTTCCTATATGACATCTGTCAGAGTAATCGAACATAAACACAATGAAACACATGCTAATTAGTTTCAGAAAAAGCCAGAGAGATTGGAGTAGTTAGATCTTTCTCCAAACAGGTCTTAACAGGTCTTTCTCCAAATCATGCACAAGATGTAACACAAAAATGTTAAAGCTGTAGTCAGTTATCTGTAGAGGTTTTTTTTTTTAATTCAGCACTTTAGTCTGCAAGACAAACTCAAGATATGAAGGATCATACCTTTGTTTTATCACCTGAGAGGGTTCTTGTCATCAAAGAAGCGAAGGAAAGAGACAGCATGACAGGTATCTCGTTAAAATGTCATCCTCCTCCTCACCTCAAACCTCATCTACTGAACAAAAGTCAGGACTCTAACACACTAAGGAGTGCATAAGCATTATTATTTAATTACTGTAAACAGACTGGACAATCAGCGCTTCCAACTCCAGGCAGTCAACAAACCAGCTAAAGTACAACAGCTGGTGATAAGCTAACATTAAAGCTTTCTTGCCAGAATGCTGTCCCATCTTTCCCATTTTCTGGTCTTCAATTAATGTAAATTCCTCCCCAAGACCAATCTTAACTCTCCTCACAAGTCGATCTTTATCAGTCATTGTTTCTAATTTGGCTAATCTCCACTCGTTCCCTGGCAGATTATCTGTCTGTGGAGGTGAAGCTGGAAATGTTGTGAGATGCTAAAGTGGGGCCAGAGACACAGGCTGCTGTGGATGCACATGTCCCTGTCCCACATGTCCCTGTCCCTTATGTTGCTGTCAGCAGAGTACAAATGACCTTCATGCATTACTCCCTGATTGTCTATAGTGTGTTGACTTTGAAGGGAAGCTGTGGATCCATATGTAGAATCAGCATAGTCTCTGTTAAGAAGCGTCTTTTGACAGCATTTGAGTATGGGATGGACAGCAATAAGAACTGGGAGTAGTTATTGGAGCAGTTCACTTGTGTCAGACATAAAAAAAAATTAAGAAAATAGAAATTAGAATATGTGTGAGAAAGATGAATCAAGAAAAGAAAGGGGGCTACAGACACCATTTATTTATGGGGCCCAGAGTTCTGTGCTACACTCCTGCACACAGGCTGCATAAACAGTAAGAAAAGTAAATATAAGATATGCTAAATGCTTCTTTGAGCCAGAAATAGTGTAAATATAGTGAAATAAACTAAAAGTAAGTGTAGGATGCAAAATGTTATTTATATGTATGTTAGTTAGTTTATATGTTAGTTATTTACACCAAATTATAACAGACATCATCTCAGATTTAAAGGTCAGGACCTTACAGTTTACTTAAAACACGAGCAAATGTATGTGGGACTTTCCAGCACTGACTATCCATTATCTATCTAACCAGATAGCAGATGGATTGGGGTTCCTGGGGAAATTCGAGGTTATGAAGCGGCACACCGGCTTTATGGGAAGTTGCCGTGGGCCGACCTCTTTCAGCCGACCATCAAATTAGCCAGAGAAGGATTCCCTATTCCTTACTACCAAGGTCAACACATCCCACGCATTAATAATACGTCAATACGGTATGAAAAACACCCACAATGTGATTTCAAAAATACAAAGAGCAAACAATGAATGTTTCAGCTTTATTTCACTGTCTTTGTCTTTTAGGGAGTTATATTTAGATAAAAATGGGAACCTGCTTAAGACCGGTGATACTGTGAAATTTGAGAAACTGGCTGACACTTTGGAGACGATCGCAAACGAGGGACCAGATGTGTTTTACAACGGAACAATAGCAAAGAATTTAATCAGTGACATTCAGGATGCAGGTATTATCAGACGGGTTTCATCCTGCTCTCTTTCTGACCGTTTTCTATGTCTGCCAGGCACAATGATCTAATTACAAATTAGAAAATTAATTGGCTCTATAAAAATCTGTCATCTCTCAAAGGCCACACTGTGATCTGTCTGGATCCATTCAAAGTCTTGATTATGAAATGCATTGTGTTCATTTTTGCTCAACAAAATCATTTGTTTCACTGGTTTTGCTCAGGAGGAAAACTCACACTGGAGGACTTGGCATTGTATCAAGCTAATGTGACTGATGCTTGGAATATTTCTTTGGAAGAGTACCGGATGTACTTCCCTCCGCCCCCTGCAGGGGGAGCCATACTCAGCCTCATCCTCAACATCATGAAAGGTTCCTGATTGTTGCTTCTAGCATGTAGTGTTTAATAAGGATCATTTTCTTATATGAAACAATCTTTACAAATGTGATACACTAAGAAATGATGTTTTAAATGAAATAAATAACAATTATTTATATTTTCAGGATACAAAATGAATTCAGAACCTAAGACGACTGATGAAAAGATTTTGTTTTATCACCGTTATATTGAAGCTTTAAAATTTGCCAATGGATTAAAGAAACATATCAGAGATCCAAACTTCAGCTCAGATAAAGTAAGTATCTCAAAATCCTACAGATTTGCACCTGCTTTATTGCATATAGTATGATTATATTTAAGTGACTAAATGGGTAAAAGGAGCAATACCACATCAGCCTCTGCTCTGCCTGAACCCACTGCTCCACCCCCGCCTGCAGCTCATCCACAAACCACATCCCACCACAGTCGGTTTATGCACACTGATAATGAGTTGTGGTCTGAAGTGTTGTTTTTTTGTTTTTGTTTTGTTTTTTGTAATATCTCTGAGCATTGCACAGTCGGACTTTGGGTTAATTTGCTGCAGTGAGATTGTGACTTTGTGTTAATGATCAGTTTATCAAGGGCATTTGCATATCACTACCGGTACTTACCCTCTTCTATAAGCTCTTATAGAAGCACTGAGGATGTACTTATTATTTTAAGATAAGATAAGATAACTCTTTATTGTCATTGCACAGTCATACATAGTACAGTAGTACAATGAAATTGGAAAAACTGTCCTACGTCGGCACTACATATAACACAACACGACACGATATGACACATCACAACGTAACAAACAACACAACACAGTATATTAACTTAGTATAAAAAAGAAGAATAAGTGTATGTGTATTGCACACTGTTATTATTGCACATTAATTATTATTGCACCTTGTTATAAATATAAATATTATTGTTATCGTTTTAAACATTGTTACCTCCCCCTAAAAAGTCCAGGGAGGTATCCAGTCAGGTCAGCTATTTACATTGATCAGGGCTATTGCCCTGTTGTAAAAGCTGTCCTTGAGTCTATTTGTTCGGGACCTCAGCAGCCTGAACCTCCTGCCAGACGGCAGCAGCTTAAACACCCGGTGTCCTGGGTGTGTGCAGTCCCGTAGGATGCTGCGTGCCCTCTTGAGACAGCAAGTGCTGTACAGGTCCTTCAGGGAGGGAAGAGGATGTCCAATGATTTTTTGGGCCATGTTGATGACCCTCTGGAGTGTGCTGTGGTGCAGCTGGAGAACCACACACCGATGCAATATGTCAGCACACTTTCAATGGAGCAGCGGTAGAAGACGGTCAGCAGCTCCTTCTTCAGGTCCATTTTTCTGAGGATTCTCAGAAAGTGGAGACGCTGTTGGGCCTTCTTTAAGACCGCAGAGGTGTTAGAGCTCCATTGGAGGTCTGTGTCTATGTGCACACCCAGAAACTTGAAACTGGAGACCCTTTCCACGCACTCCCCGTTGATGCTGACAGGCTGCAGCTCGGACTTCCTCCTTCTGAAGTCAACTACCAGTTCTTTTGTTTTGGTGGTATTGAGGTCCAGGTTGTTGTCTGCACACCAATCTGACAGCCTCTGAACTTCAGCTCTGTATGCAGTCTCATCTCCCCCTGAGATGAGCCCCACCACAGTGGTATCATCTGCAAACTTGATGACTGTGTTGTCTGGGTGGGAACTAACACAGTCATGTGTGTACAGAGTGTACAGTAGGGGACTCAGTACACAGCCTTGTGGAGAGCCGGTGTTGAGGCTGAGGGCTGAGGAAAGATGAGGCCCCACTCTAACTCTCTGTACACGGTCTGAGAGGAAGTCTCTGATCCAGCGGCAGGTGGTGGAAGGAAGTCCAATTTCCAGCAGTTTATCTATTAGTCTGTCCGGGAGTATCGTATTGAAAGCAGAGCTAAAGTCAACAAAGAGCAGCCTGGCATAATGGCCCTGCACTTCCAGGTGAGAGATGGTGGTGTGGAGCGTTGTAGCAATGGCATCTTCAGTTGATCTGTTAGCTCTGTATGCAAACTGGAGCGGGTCGAGTACTCTATGCATTTTACTGCATAGAGTACTCTGAAAAAATGCTTTGTGTCTCAGCCTTTCCCAGTAACTCTGCATTTTTATTTCAGCACAATTCTGAGCAGTGATGTAACTTTTAAAACCTATAAGTATAAATAAATGTTTTTAAAGCAGATAAACCTAAATTACTTTTATATTTGTCTCAAAGTATTTTAGTATGTATTATTATTCATATTATGATTATTGTTAATTTTGTGTAATTCCGATGCTCTGTATTTCACACAGATGGCAAAGAATTTGACAGAGGATAGCTTTGCCAACCACATACGGAGCTTGATCAGCAGCGACAAGACTCACGATCCCCAGTATTACGGCAAAAACTCATATCTGGACAGCATCGGCACCACACATGTATCTGTGCTGGCTGAAGATGGATCTGCTGTGTCTGTCACCAGCAGCATCAATGATGAGTCCGTACCTGCATCATTCTGTTTCACTGTTAGAAACCAGCTGACTTTTCCACAACAGTGTCACAGGGTTTAGACCTAGTTCATTTAATGTTTACTCTTTACAGATTTGGGTCCAATGTCCTCTCTTCAAGCACTGGAATCATCCTCAACAACCACCTAAATGACTTCTGTGGTAGAGCTGATAACATCTTTCATGGTAAGGGATCAGCAGGATTCCTTCTAAATTTAATATTTAATAACAAATATTCTGGACCTCTGAGTTCTGATAGTACTAATTTGCAATTTTAATTCATCTTCTAAACTAATGTGTTAAGCGTGGTTAATATAACATATACTTGATAAATATGCATGTTTGTACATATTAGCGTGTCGCAACATAAGAAATTTGAAAGAAAATACAACAACACCTGGGGAAACTGCACACCATGAATTTTTAATCTAATAGTACCAAAAAAAGCACCACTGAGGAAATTTGCGGAGAAAATGTCATTTCATAATTCATTGTGGCGCATCATGTTTTGTTGATCATGAAAATGGTCAACAAAACTGCCAAACCAAAGCACATCAGGTAAATTTGAATTAAAATGGCATTTTTCATTTAATGTCATAGCCTGCTGAAATGTTTTGAATGTTTAAGAACAGGCACAGTTGAGCTCTGAGTGAACTTCTATAAACACAAATTACATAAACTCTCTAAATCTGTCCTCAGCTGGTCACAGCAGATGACTGCCCCTCTGTGAGCCTGTTGCTGTTGGAGGTTTCTTGCTGTTAAAAGGGAGTTTTTCCTTCCCACTGTCACCAAATAGGGGCTCATCTTATTGTTGGGTTTTGTCTCCATTGAAGTGGGTTAACCTTAGAGATGGGCCGATCTGATATTACGTATCGGTCCGATACTGACCTAAATTACTGAATCGGATATCGGAGAGAAATAAAAAATGTAATCCAATCCATTGAATATCACAAAAGCACCTCACAAAAATTGCGACATAGCGTAACCCAGCTTATAACCTTGTAGCACATCGGAGCAGTATGCGTCACGTGATAGAGTGGATGTAGCGTGCAGTACCGATCAGCAGTCTGGATGAGCAAAGTTTTGCCACAGGGCCAGGTAGGGCATGAACAGGGAGAGGGGGCACAAAGACATACTTTTCTTTCTTATTCTAATGTCTAGTTTAAAAAAAATTATCTGAATCTTACAACCAAAGTTTTCATCTGATGCAAAAATGTATAGAAATCCATTATTGTATATAGTAACTATTAAGCATCATGAGGTGGAGGGTGATTCCCTTTTATTATTTTTATTTCTTTTTTTTGTTGGGAATTGGTAACCCTATTAGTTTGGTTCTTTAAAATTGCTGCTAAGTACTTTTTAACATATCAGAATAGGGAGGATGGTGTAGGTTCATGTTTATTAGATTGATCAGTTTTGCTGAACTATGAAATATTTCGGGTGCAGTGCATTTTTTGCACACAGGTATAACAGAATGGCTTTAGCTTGATCTCATCATTCCGAGATTCATGGAGACATTTTGGACTGTAGTTTTGTCCTGCTATTCAAGGTCTTTGTTGTATTTCTCAGGGGAGCGGCCTCCCTCCAATATGGCCCCTTCTGTGCTGAAGTCTCCGTCGAAGACGCTGGTGATTGGAGGGTCTGGTGCTGAAATGATTCCACCGGCAGTGGCCTCGGTATGTATGCATGGTACACACACAAAGGTGCCATTATATATTAAATAAAATAAATTGATACGGACTGATGCCCGTCTTTGCTGCATCATAGCAACAAGATTCTTCGACCTAATTTATCCTGTAATCATCACATTCTCACCTCATAGATTTATTTTTTCTCTCCAAGGCGCTCATGAACCACCTTTGGTTTAGAAAGAGTCTTAAGGAGGCAATTGATACTCTGGTTGTTCTTGTAGACTCTAAAAGTGAAGTAAAACCTGAACCCAAGCTTGAAAAGGTAATTTATTCAATGTATTTAAATGATAAATTAATAAGTTCTACTTCTCTTGTTCCATCTGAGTCTCTCTCCTCTTTGCCCTGCAGGATGTAGTTGATGGTCTTGAAGCTAAGGGACATAAAATAGCAAAATTCTACAACACAGTTAACGCTGTGGAAAAGGCGGGCAGCTGTATCTCTGCATGGTCTGATGAAAGGAAAAAAGGCAAAGCAGCTGGTTACTGAGACCAAGAATCAGTGATGTTAGTTATAGAGTATGGTCTTAAGGTTATGATAGCAGAGCTGTTTGTTTTCATTTTTTCGAAATCTCTCAGTCAGAACATGGTGTATTATGTTTAAGTGGAAGCTAGCGAGCTAACTTCCTGCTAACTTCTAACTCTGTTAAATTTCATAAATTTAGACAGTTTGTAACTCTCAATGATGCCACAGTGATCGTTTGACTGTGGGACCCAGAAACAGTTAATGACATCAAACTTAAAGACCTGATAACTATTTCAAACTATTTACAGAACACCAATAGGAAAGGATGGTTTTGTTTTTTGTTTTTTAAATTTTTGCTGACAAGCAGAGGTGAAGTTTTTACTGTTTCTTCCCTCAGTAAACATAAACAACGATAGTATTCAGGAAAAAACATTAAATATATATTTATTTATCATGACTCTAGTTTTACATGGCCTATCAACACACTTTTAACACAAAAGTGAAGACTCAGGGTTGTCTTGGGTTGTTGCTATAGCATCTTAAATTGGTCATGTGATTGGTTTATTGTGGCTATTTTTCCTCAGCAAATCAGCAGCACTTTTGCGATTGTTTCGCCCTGAGGACAGCTTCAACTGTCTGAGTGTTGAAAAATAGTAACGCGTCCGCACCGCATTTTCTTGTTAGTAAGGGTAACTGCGTTGTAAAGACTGAATAGTAATTAGATTACTAGTTACTGATAAAAGTACTTTTAACGCCGTTATTCACGTCACTGCTTGTGTCTAAAAAAAAGTTTGTAATATTGAAAACATAATGTGATGATCAGATTATTTAAATCCCAAATTTAATGCAAAATAGTGCAAAGACAGCATTGTAAACTAGAATGTTTTTGAAAAATGTTAGGGATTTATATATCTGCCTCAATTTTATACGATCAATATGACGTTTTAAATATTTGTTCATCATAAATCATAGAATATAAAAAAACAAGGACACAGCTTTCAGGTTGAAATGTGAAGCCTATGACGATGTTTCTTCAACCTGCATCAGGCCAGCAGGAAGAGACTGACTGCAGAAATCTTTGGTTATATAAAAGATTGTTGGAAAATGAGCTACAGACTTCATGTTCCATTCCACCAGTAAACAATTCATATTTTCAAGTCTCATCAAATTTATGTTTACTTTGTAAATTTTAGCCCACTGAATTGTCCAGAAGTGAGAGAAAGTAAGGTCCACTTTATGGCAGCCCTAAGTTATCTATCAATTGATTTGTAGTATAAACAAAACCAAAAACATTAGGAGTCCTACTACACAAGTGCAGTTACTAGGGATGGGTACCGGTGTCCGGTGGTCTGACATAAACGGTAGTAACCAGACCGAAAAGCAGCGCACATTTCGGTGCTTTATTTCGGTGCTTTTTTTTTTCGATTCTAGCCAATCATTTTACGTTTCCGAGAATGGTAGGCGGGGCCAGGTACGTACGTTCTTTTAGAGCAGAGCTACAGATTAAAAATGCCCAAGACGAAGCGGTCAAAAGTCTGACTGTACTTCACAGCAAAATATGCAAACTCAGCAGCCTGCAACAAGTGCTTTAAGCTGATACTGTGATACTGTGCAAAGGAGGAAACACCTGGCGACGCATAGCGTTTTTTTAAAAAGCCGAGAAATGCGCCGTATTTGATAGCTTGCTGCGAGACCTCACACCGTGCACATCTACTGCGGGTGGGTTGCCTGTTATCGGACCCGGAGCAATATCCCCCAAAAACCCGAAGAATGGAGTCTTGGCCCCTAGCCCTGCCAGTGTAGCAGAAATGATGACGGATGATGATGCAGCAGCAGCCGTTCTTCTCTGCGTGAGTAGCTTAATGTTGTCCGTGTGTAATTTTCGTTGAGTAGGCTAACCACGTTATTACATTAATGCATGTAAGGTGAACTAGTATAACGCCAGGACTGCCATAATGAAATAATTAAATACACCATTAAATAATTAATTAAATTTGTCAATAATTAATTAAAATTGGAATTAATTAATTAAATAAATTGTTATGACACATGTAATTAATTAATTATTGACACATTTAATTAATTATTTATGTATTTCACATTTTAATTAATTATTGACACATTTAATTAATTATTTAATGATATATTTATTTATTTCATTTTGGCAGTCCTGGCGCCTGGCTCTCATCATGAAATAATTTTATCTGTCAGCCTCACCCATCAAACTCAGGGGGCGGGGTTAACGCTGCCCATGCAGCTTCTCTAACATTTGATTGGTTGCCGTGCAAAGTAAGTCAAAACAGGTCGATCCTAGATAATCGATTGCTTGTGTAGACTTGGGGCAGCCAGGTATCCCAGAATGCAGATCAAATCACAGGCAGCAATGGTGGTGGTGTAGTTTTAAAATGCCCCGTTTTTCTGTCACCAGCTACACTTTTAACAGTGTTTTAGCCGCGAATGTCGCGACGTATGTCTGGTCAGGTTGTCAACATAGAACATGTTTGCAAAAGTGCTCAGATGTTTTCAGAGATTTCACTAGCTCTGCTAACAATTAGCATGCAGAGCGCACCCAGGGGGTTACGTTAACCGGTTTGTTTACATATTCCACTCTCCGTGTTCCACATGTTGCATTCGCAGATTCTCATTTTCACCGAACGATCGTCTCTTTCCGCCTGGTCTTGTGTCTCTGTGCTTCTGTAACATAAAGAACGAGCTGACATTTTTCTCACGAAACCAGCGATCAGCTCAACAGACCCTCAGTTTACCTGCATGCATCCTCCTCCTCATCTGTCAGCTGTTTAACACCTGCTGCTAATTCAAGAAACACGCCTACGTTACCTGGTGATAGTCACAGTTTAACTGGGCAGCCGGTGCTCGATATAAAGCAATGTCAGCGCATTTTTCTGCACAAGATAAGTAAATATAGTGTTTTCCCCGAGCGCAGAGCTGCTGGAGCTTGTTTCCATACAGAGCACTTTATAGGCGAACAGCTTCATCAGCGGCTGATGTCCAATCACCGGCACACAGCTTTGAAACCTCAGCTGAGTTTTAGCTCTCAGTGGTTAAACGCTGGACTTCATTCACTCAGGTTCTGTCTGTCGGGTCACGTTTACTTCGCTGTTTTATTTACAACTGAGCAAATCGGTTTGGCTGAGGTTAAAGTTTCTCATAACTACATAGTTTCACAGACGTTTAATGGTTCACTGGCACATGTGTTAGACTGAACTATCATCTAAATATCATCTGTTTTTTAATAGTTATTCAACTGTATTCTAAGCACCAGCTGTCTGTTAGAATGTGATTTTTTTTCTCTCTGTTGGCAGAGGTATAAAAATGCGCAGGAAAATCTGACATGCATGGCGAACTTCACCGACGATATTTAGGGAGGAATAAACACACATCAAACATAAATGAACCATTTGCCTGTCTCCATAATTGAGAGCATTTTCTCTTCTTATGTCAACACTCTCTCTCTCTGCTTTTTCGGTCATGTTATGTTTACCTGTCAAAGGCTTGTTACAAACTATGAAACACATCATGCAGACTTCTGGATGTTAGAAGAAAACGAATACTGCTCATGAATGAGACTAAAGGCAGGAAGGTGTCCTTTAAAACTAAACATGTCAATAGGACCTCCCTGTTTATATCATAGTTTATGATATAGCACGTGTATTTCAGTAATAGCCTGCTGATTTCAGTGTAGTGGTGACCAGTCACACAGCTCACATAGGGGTTATCTGTGATACTCCTTAACTATAATTTATCCAAGTTAACTTCAGTTAACCATTCAGACGGTTCTTTTGCAATGAAAAACATAAACACCCATGCTGCCGGTAGGTTTCCTCAGTGCCAGCTGTTAACATTATAGCTGCTTATGCAGTAACCATGGTAACCACGGACTCTGAGCGGCTGGATCGACGGAGGTCAGACGACAATTTTACATGTATGATCTTAAAACAGGACACAGCCACTATACGTGCTGGCCTCATATCAAATGTGAAGGCAGACTGAGTCTATGTTTGAGGTTTGTTTATATCTAATCTTCCTTTTCAAACATTTAAACAGCAGCGAGTCTGCAGCTGAGGGAATACAAACTCAAATTGTCGGAACAGGTTTGCTCGTTTCTTGGATTCATTTGGTGATTTATTAAATGTATAACTGTTATTCTAATCTGCTGCTGAGTCTCTTACACTTTTCTTTATGCTGTATATTTTCACGTCTCTGGAATAGTTGGCAGTTAGATAGTCAGCTGGGAAACTCTGTGGAGCTGAGGATATCGTGGATATGCTGACCTCGCTCCGTGGTGTACAGGGCCGTTTACCCTCATGATTAATATTCACAATAAAAATATTAGCCGAACATCATGAAGTCTGTATGTGTTTCATAGTGTCGAACAACCTTTGTACAGTTAAAGCCAGCAGTTACTACATGACGGAAACACCAACGTTATCTCTTTTATGTGTTTATACACAGGTCACGCTGATTACTGAACAAAAACCCAAAGATCAGATGTTAAACAGATTTATTTGCTCTCTCTCCTCCTTAAACATGTTTTTAATGTTAGTTATAATTCAGAATTGGCGACTGAAACACGTAGGACACATAAGAACTTCAGGAAAAAAACCACCGATAAATATAACCTCAGTAAAAGAAGTCAGCGGGGGTTACTACAGCTGTGTACCGGGGCCTGCGCTTTGTCGGTGGGATTGCTTGCGAGGCGAGCGGGTCTATCCCACGCTTTGCCGTGAGACTGGGCAGACATCTCCGACATCATCGAAGCACTTTTGCAAAGAGGCTGTATCTTGACAAACCGACCAGACACATGAAGATTAAAAAATATTAAAACGGTATTTGGTGACACACAAACAGGGTTTTTCAAAGCTCAGTTCTGTTAGCTTCCACATGCCGGTTGTGTGCTAGAAACAATGGCCACCAGGCCAAAGCAATGGTTTTGACTCGATCAGCGTTAACCCCGCCCCCTGAGTTTGATGGGTGAGGCTGACAGATAAAATTATTTCATGATGAGAGCCAGGCGTCAGGACTGCCAAAATGAAATAAATAAATATATCATTCAATAATTAATTAAATGTGTCAATAATTAATTAAATGTGTCAATAATTAATTAAATGTGTCAATAATTAATTAAAATGTGAAATACATAAATAATTAATTTAATGTGTCAATAATTAATTAATTACATGTGTCATAACTATTTATTTAATTAATTAATTCCAATTTTAATTAATTATTGACACATTTAATTAATTATTTAATGGTGTATTTAATTAATTCATTATGGCAGTCCTGGCGTTCCATAAACTAGCAAACATCATCATAGCTACATGCGGCTGTCTTCTTGTTTGATGGCAGATGCTCCCTTCACCCTGGCTAAAAAGGCTAAAATGATCAAAGAAAAAGTGGAAAACAGTTAAACATGAGAGGTTTTTGGACAAAGTTTGTGTTTTTTCCATTGTTTAAGCACTGCTTCCAGCCAAGAGTGATACCATATATGCCCCATAGCTGCAGAAAAGGCTAACATTGTTATCTTTTTACAAAAAACAGCTGAACATGAGAGGTTTTTGGACCAATTTTGTGTTCTCCATTCTTTAAGCACCGGTTTGAGCACCGTTTGAGCACCGGCACCGTTTCAAAAGTACCGATTTGGCACCGGTATCGGATAAAACCTAAACGATACCCATCCCTAGCAGTTACTGTTACTGGCATGTCAGTATCAACAAAGCTAGATCTCACACACTGTTAGAGCCAAATAGAAATGTCAGTTTTTTTATCTGAATATTCTAAGTCACATTTAAATGCTTTTCAATATTAGTTTTTTTTTTCCTTCAGTTTGCATATTAAGATTTTTTTGCACAGTTCATCCTGTTATTGTTTTGCTGTTATAAAGTGTAGGTAATTCTGCTGATGTGCCCAGGGTTAAAGTTAATCAGAAAAGGAGTTTGAAAAGCAACAGTTTTCTTTTTATAGCTGTTTAATGTGTTTTATTGACAGGAATAGATAACCCGGACTTGAACTGAAAATGTTTTATTTTCAAACTGACAGTTTTGTGTACAATAAATTCCTTTCTTCAGTGTTTAATGCCTGCCTTGTTTTCATTATTGGATTACATTTAAGCTGCCTTTTGGAAATCACGAGTCAGAAACTTTATGTTCTGCAGAAGAGACAGAAGCTTATAGAAAACAATTGCTTTCAAAACACACGGGTCATGTGACTGTGACAAAATCTGAAGTTTTGGTGCACTTCACCCCAGTTCCAACACGTGGCGTACCTGCTGCTTCAAGGTACTGCCAGGCGCCAGAATTCACATTTTTGTCAACCGGAGTGATTTGTAATAAAGATTTGTTTTAGATAGTACCGCTTTAATTTATTAAATGTGCATGTGTAAAAGAAAACAATACCCTCTCTCTGACCTGGATTTAAAGTGTAATCAAATAAATATTATATAGATAAATATTCTACTCGAATAATTACTGGCATAGAGATGTGAGAAGGCAAGATACTGCTGGGTGAGCTCATATATGCACTTGTATAAGCAGAGAGAGAGTGGCACACAGAGCTGCAAACTCTTAAAAATATCTCATTAAAAATATCTTCCTCACTACAACCGTATATTCACATACTGTGATCAAAAAATAAAGCAGACCGAGCTCAAAACCAACTGTAAACCTGTGTGGCTATTATAGTAAATGTAGTAATGTTACCCAGAGATATATTTGAGGGCTCACTTGTGACCCATCCCATGTCCATCCAAGAGAGGTGGGTTAGTGCAGCTCGGACAAGCCATTGTATCTCTGCCCAGAAAGCCAGTTAGCGGCTAGCTGACTAAGCTATCAGAGTTAGCTCCAACGACGGACACAAGTTATAGCAAGGACTGCATGGGACATAACACTTTAGACAGGCGAGGCTGCTTGTGACATTATCCACCAAATTTCCCCTTGTGGGACAATTAAAGGATTATTCTATTCTATCCACTCTGCCATAGCCTGGTTATAGACTCAGCACCCGAGTGCCTTCATTGCTATGTATGGGTGACTTCAACCATGTCAGCTTTGACTATACTGCTAACTTTCACACAGGGAGAGAATTGTAGACCTACTGTATGCTAATGTTAAGGATGCATACAGTTCCTCCTTCGTCCCCCGACTGGTACGCCATGTCCCAGTGGCCCCCAGAATTACAGGCCTGTGACTTACACGTCATGAAGACACTGGAAAAATTCATCCAGCTCCAGCCTATTGTCATGCCACAACAGGATCCCCTTCAGTTCCCCCACCAGCCCCGCCTCGGAGCTGAGGACGCCATCATGTACCTGCTCAATCATGTCTACGCCCATCTGGACCAGCTCTCTACCCTCTACACCACAGACTTCATCCACTGCACAGAGACCTGCCATCTTCAGAAGTTTTCTGATGACTCTGTGGTGGTTGGATACATGGGTGATGAGAGTGAGGCTGTGAGTAAGTCCTTTGTCACATGGTGCAAGCAGAATCCTTTGCAGCTCAATGTGACAAAGACCAAAGAATTGATTGTAGGGGTCCTCAGGAAGCACAAACTGGACTCCAACCTGCTGCTGACCTTCTACTGCTCGTCTATTGAGAGCCAGCTGACATACTGCATCACAGCATGTTATGACAGTTGCACTAAGGTGGATAGAGGAGTAGTCAAGGCAACACATATGATGACCTGTGGCCCTTTCCCCTCCCTGATGGACATCTATTCCTTCTGCTGCCTCAACAGAGCAACAAACATCAAGGACAGCTCCCACCCTGGTTTTGACCTGTTCAACCTGCTTCCCTCAAGAAAGTGCTACAGGTGCATCGGCACAAAGACTGACAGACTCAAAAATAGTTTCTTCCCAAAAAGCTATAACCACCCAGAACTCACACGTTCACTGACTTCTTCTCTTTGGCTCTAACGGAGGCGGTTGCCTCATCTTATCTTTCCTGCTTGGTTTCTTATGTCCTTGTCTAGTTTTGTCTAACTTTAACCCTCAGAGAGTCTCTCAGTCATGTTCTATAAAACCTAAAGATGGGCTCTGAGTACCCAGACTGTTCTTATTGAACACAGATCATTGACGGACATTTAGATCTGCTCTAAAATTGGATGCAGCTCGATCGCACTAAACCCAAACAACCACCATTTCTCTCATCTAACTACCCAAGTTACTGCTAGAAGGACCTCAAGGCCGAGGGTGGCTGAAAACAACAAATTCTTCTCCCTTATAACGAGACTGTGTTATGGCTCTCTGCGCTACACCCTTCAAGGCGCAGAGAGCCTAAAAGGTTGGCTGTAGGACTGTTTACTTCTGCCCAACCGGGTGAAGGGACACTCTCTCAGCTGAACACAGGATACACATGCGCACACACACACGTATACAGACACAGACATACCCTCATCCCCCTCCTCCCTCCAAACACCTCAGATACTTGCCTCCAGCGCAGAGATGCTGCAGGACTGGATGCTGCTGTCTACACCGGGAAACTCTTACCCCATACCCACCACATGGTTTTTTTGTTTTCTGTTCTCATACTGATCTCCTACTAGAAGCTCAGTCTGAGATAAGTTCTCTTTTTCTCTCCTCCATGGATATTTAAAAAAAAAATACTGTCCATATGTATATAGCGCAGCAGAAACTTATAATCATAAAACTGGATATTTATAATTGAGCTATTTGTACATATTACATCTATTTCTTATATTTTGTAAACTTTGTACTAAATTAAAAAACAACATATGCAGTCTGTTACTGTTCTCATTGTCTTGGAGCAACTGTAACCTTATAATTTCCTTAGGATTTGATAAAGTATTCTCATTCATTAGAATCAGAATTTAGATTTGAACATTTTTATTTTTATGTACAAATATTATTTTAATATTATTATTGTGTGTGAGGGTGAAAAGCCCAAAGTTTTGGAAGAGGCATACAGGCACTGTGGAAAAAGTAAAAATGTGTGTGAGTTCTCTAAAACCATTTTTGTGAACACTTTTCTAAGTACCGTATGTTTTAAAATGTGAAACATGATTTTATTGACATGATCATCAAAGAACATGATTTTTACAGGGAGTGCAGAATTATTAGGCAAATGAGTATTTTGTCCACATCATCCTCTTCATGCATGTTGTCTTACTCCAAGCTGTATAGGCTCGAAAGCCTACTACCAATTAAGCATATTAGGTGATGTGCATCTCTGTAATGAGAAGGGGTGTGGTCTAATGACATCAACACCCTATATCAGGTGTGCATAATTATTAGGCAACATCCTTTCCTTTGGCAAAATGGGTCAAAAGAAGGACTTGACAGGTGCAGAAAAGTCAAAAATAGTGAGATATCTTGCAGTCTCAAAATTGCAAAGCTTCTGAAGCGTGATCATCGAACAATCAAGCGTTTCATTCAAAATAGTCAACAGGGTCGCAAGAAGCGTGTGGAAAAACCAAGGTGCAAAATAACTGCCCATGAACTGAGAAAAGTCAAGCGTGCAGCTGCCAAGATGCCACTTGCCACCAGTTTGGCCATATTTCAGAGCTGCAACATCACTGGAGTGCCCAAAAGCACAAGGTGTGCAATACTCAGAGACATGGCCAAGGTAAGAAAGGCTGAAAGACGACCACCACTGAACAAGACACACAAGCTGAAACGTCAAGACTGGGCCAAGAAATATCTCAAGACTGGTTTTTCTAAGGTTTTATGGACTGATGAAATGAGAGTGAGTCTTGATGGGCCAGATGGATGGGCCCGTGGCTGGATTGGTAAAGGGCAGAGAGCTCCAGTCCGACTCAGACGCCAGCAAGGTGGAGGTGGAGTACTGGTTTGGGCTGGTATCATCAAAGATGAGCTTGTGGGGCTTTTTCGGGTTGAGGATGGAGTCAAGCTCAACTTCCAGTCCTACTGCCAGTTTCTGGAAGACACCTTCTTCAAGCAGTGGTACAGGAAGAAGTCTGCATCCTTCAAGAAAAACATGATTTTCATGCAGGACAATGCTCCATCACACGCGTCCAAGTACTCCACAGCGTGGCTGGCAAGAGATATATATATATATATATATATATATATATATTTTTTTTTTTTTTTTATCTTATTCTTTCCCAGTTAAATTTACCCTTCATTCTAATTTGTGTTGTACAGTTATTTCATTTTTAACCTTAATTTATATTTTATTCCTTCCTAGTTAAATTTACCCTTTTTAATTTTTCATATTTATTTCCTGTCTTATTCATAGCCTTTTCCTTTTTTGTTTTCTTTAGGTCACGAGCAGTTGTCCAAGCATTTCACTACATATCGTACTGTGTATGACTGTGTACGTGACAAATAAAATTTGAATTTGAAAGGGTATAAAAGAAGAAAAACTAATTGAGGTTCTAAGTCACCAATGTTTAAATAAGAAAATGCCAAGAGGAGACTAGCAGCCCTGAGTCTGCATGCAAAACATGAAAACTCCATAGCAGTGATACTTGTTCTTACATAAGTGCAAACATAGGTGGTATTGTTCAAGTGAAACAAGAACATATCATTTTGGGTGAGGGGAGGAAGACGGGAAAAAAGACACACTGTGGAAAAGAGCCAAAGATTAATAATAAATAATGATTAAAAGCAGAGTGGAGCATAAGAAAATAAATCCAATAAAACCACATCATGGGAAGCCTCCGGCAGGCTAGACCTATTGTAGTGTAACTAAGGGAGGATTCAGTCACCTGATCCAGCCCAACTATATGTTTTATGAAAAAAAAACCCAAAAGGTTTAAGCCTTAACAGTAGAGTGTGTCTGACTCTGGTTGCACAGAAGAGGGCCCCGAAAGCTGAAGGCTCTGCCTCCCTTTCTACTTTTAAAAATCCCTCAGAACCAAAAGTATATTTGATGACTTTATGGTGTACATTTGTGAGTTATACCAGGGAGTCCATTAGCTCTAAATTTGAGGAGCACAGTATGCAGACTTGAACGCACTGAAGATGTAACACTATTAACAAGATAATCAACCTCTGTGGGAGTAGCGTTTAGGTAGCTCCCCTGCACTGTGTTGGCACATGGTTCATTGAAAGCATCAACTTTCCCTCACTGTGATGCACAACAGTTTAACAGTAAGACTTTATGCCTAAAACCAGGACTTTGAAACTTCATTTAACATTTTAGGTGAATTTCTTGTTTAAAAACAGTTGCTTCTGTAGTGTTATAACAACATTTTTGTAAGGACACTGTTTTCATTTCCCCTCCCTTTAGGACCCTGTCATCAAGATACCATTCAGCAATGTGTACCAGCATGTGTGCACATACCGGGACCTGTACTATAAAACATTTGAGCTTCCCGCCTGCCCACCTGGTGTAGACCCGATCGTCACCTACCCTGTGGCTTTGAGTTGCCACTGCGGTCGCTGTGCCATGGACACATCTGACTGCACCTTTGAGAGCCTGCAACCTGACTTCTGCATGAATGACATCCCTTTCTACTACTAAAAGAAGCTCAATCATATTTAAACACATTATACAGAGTATACGGAAGCTGCCCTGTTGTTTAGAATCAACCAGTAATTACAAAAAAAAAAAAAAAGTTTCTGCTATCGAAATAAACACATGATGAATATTTCTCTCAAACAGTGTCTTAAAAAAAAAGATAAAAGGTAATTGACGCCTGACGTCTGAAAGTTGACGCCACAGCTGGAGTAACTTTAACTTTCCTCATATCTTAAGGCCAGCAGAGATTCAAAATGACATCTGTGTAAAATTTACATGGAAAAAAGTTCTTTCTGTAAAGTGATATATAACCTAATTCAACAGTTTATGAAGAATTTATGTCCCATTGCTAGTTTCAAGTCTTACTGATGTGACACGATGCATTCACTTCATAAACTGTGGATCCGATTACAGTCAGCCTTAGTAACTCTAATTTGTGACTCTAATTGGATTTCATCTACTTTAATTGGACATTAAAGTAGGCAAGAAAACTACATTGAAGATGGTTGAGCTGGCTAAACGCTGGTGGTAGAGATGAAGATGGCGGCTTGAATGGATCACCTATTAGTGAAGAAACGATTTGACTTTTACCAATGGGATCTTAATATCATAGCTGTTAACCTCCCTTGTGGCCATAAAATGTGGAAGCTGCAATGCCCATCATGTTGAAAAGAAAGTTCAAGTTCTCTGTTCAGCTAAAAGAGACTTTTTCACTGGGATGTCAGACCTCAGGATCTTAAGCAGAGAAACAGCCAGTTTTTTATTGATGAAAAATGTATTTCTTTATTTCTTTATGTGAAATAATTATGGAAGATAAGCAGTCAGATCGGGGTGTCGCTTCAGAACGCAACAACTGACAACACCTTGGGTCATCCCTTTGTCGCTGACAATGTACCACCTGTTGGTCTTTTCATCATAGCACTCCAGATTGCAGAATAAGCCGCCATTGTCGGAACCTCCAACCACATACAGCTGGTCCTCCAGCACTGCAATGCCGAAGTTTTTACGAGGGTGTAACATGGGAGCAACGTTGCGCCAGCGTCTTGTTCTTGGGTCATATGCGATGACACTACGCAACTGAGTGATACCGTTAAAGCCACCAACCTGTGCAGACAAAGGACTTGTTACAGTCTGTAACGTAAAAATGTTCTGTTGTAAAAAAGTAAATAGGTCTCCAGATTCCAAAATATCTGATTCTAGGGTAATTATAGAAATCACATTCCAATAACCCAGTACATGGTACTTGGAAAATAATACAGACTCCCAAATACAGGTACAGTAAACATTCCATGTTTGAATTTCTGTCCGTAATAAGATTATGTTTTAAGCTCTTCTTACTACAAAGATTTCGTTATTGTAGGCGACCACGGCTCCCCCATTCCTCCCGGTTTCCATGGGTGTGATCAGTGTCCACTGGTTGGTGTCAGGGTTGTAGGACTCAGCACATGACAGAGGTTCATCTTCAGTAACACCACCAAAAATGTACACCTAGAAATTAAAATCAAGTTTAAGTCAAAATTACTAGTTAGTTTGTTTGCTTGCTTGTTTTAATCAATTTTAAATCATGCCTTTTATCTGTTTTTGTTTCTAATGTCTCTGTAAAGCACTTTGAATCACCTTGTTGTTGAATTGTGCTATACAAATAAATTTGCCTTGCCTTACTAGAATTAAATGTTTCAGCTTCCAGAAAAAACTTACAAACACTAAAAATGTCTGTGAAGGTTCTCAGTCATCCAGGTCATCGTATTCTAAGGAGCTTGGAAAGACATAAATCTAAAAAAAAATATTCACTTTTTAAAAATTACTCCCATTGGCCAGCTTTATAAGACTATTAAAAAAATGTTTTTTGCACAGAAGCTCACAGAAAAGTAATATTTTACTGTGGGCTCATGTTCCCGTGCATAAATGCGTTGGTTGGCTGGCTCCAAAAGATAATAAATCCCCATATGTTGTAAATCCAACTACATAGCCTTAAAAATCATTTTTACAGCCAGACACAAAAGACCAAAAAAAACCTAATCCATATGGATAGCGTCCTGGCTAAAATTTGGGTTTGTGACTGCTTTGGGAAGTGTACTTCCCAACCCCCCTGAGCCAAGGTCACCCCGTTTGTGGGGCGACCTTGGCTCAGGGGGGTTGGGAAGCGTATCTGTAACCGGAAGGTCGCTGGTTTGATCCCTGGGCTCTCTGTCCTGATCGTTGTGTCCTTGGGCAAGACATTTTACCCTACTGGTGATGGCCAGAGGGGCCGATGGCGCGATATGGCAGCCTCGCTTCTGTCAGTCTGCCCCAGGGCAGCTGTGGCTACAACTGTAGCTGCCTCCACCAGTGTGTGAATGTGAGAGTGAATGAATAGTGGAATTGTAAAGTGCTTTGGGTGCCTTGAAAAGCGCTATATAAATCCAATCCATTATTATTAATCTATTATTACTGACAGATTAAGGCATTGGCATCTTTTGGTGCATTTCTAATGGAATTATTTGACTGTACATTTTATTGACGCAGCTTGTTAACCAAGGTTGTTAGCATTACCAGTTAACTTTGTCCACCACTTTCTCCACAAAACCAACATGGCAGAGATCTTCCACTACCTCAATTCCACTTACCTTGCCGTGTAGTGTTGCAGCACCAGCATCTGACCTGCGCTTGTGCATCGATGCAATCATAGTCCACTGGTTGGTGTCAGGCTCATATCGTTCTGCATTTTTCAGTGTCTTTTGCTTTTGGCACCCGCCCATAGCATATATGCAGCCATTCAGTGTGGCCACACTGAGAAAGCCCCGCTCTTCATGCATCGGCCCCACCTCTGTCCAGGTTTGGCTGGTGAGGCTGAACCTTCTCACATGACGTGAATAGCTTCTGAAATCAAAACCTCCGATGCAATAGACACATCCATTGAGGTAAGCATAACCGTAGAATCCCAGACACGGTGTCAAGCTCAGCGGCACCCAGTAGTCAGCTCGAACATTGTACATCTCAATCTTGTCAAATGGTAAAGGACCACCAATGGCCAATAAGACTTCAGACGGCAGGCGTGTTTGGGGTATAGGTCTCTCCACAATGGACTCATTTAGCATCTTCATGGCAGTGGTTACCATATCCATGCATGCCGGACTACTACTCACCACATCATTTCTGCTCACAGTGCCAACCAAGTACTCAGTGGGTATTAATAGTAGGCGGACCTGGATGAAAACAAGAATCATAAGGGGAAAAGGCAAGAAATACAACATTAGACTGTATATAAGAGTTGGATGTAGCCACCATGCCACCACCCATTAGTGAAGTATAGCACTATCCCTATAATCAAAATGTCATGGAATCACCCAGATAGCTATGGTAGCTCCTGGCATTGCCTCCAATCAGCTGTGGCATTGCCCTTAAAGACCCTAACATTACCTGTAAAGAGCCACAGCATCACCTGCCAAACAACAAAGGCAGGTCATGGCATTACCTCCAAACAAGCAGTGGTGCCACAGTCAAGTTTCAATGCCATTATCTGAGCACTGAGTAACCTCCTGCTGTAGAAACAAGTCCCACAATGAGGGTTTGTCCTGTTGTAAATGCCTAAGGTCCAGTCAGTAAGTTCTGGCAGAACACGATGGGCATAGTCAACTTTTCTGTCAGAAAAGCTAAAGTGCAGTTCAGACACATTATCAATAATGCACTTCTGAAACTACAAATCAACGGCCAGTTTTATCTGGACGCAAGTGTAAATAATACTTTTACAATTTATTAAGGACTAAATGATGAGCACCTTCTGATGCACACTCCCAAGTGAATTAGAAACACCCCCCCCCCCCCACCACCCCCCAATGTGATTAAGAATGAAGAAGAATGATTCCCCTACATTAACTCTATTACCAAGCCTTAAGTTTGAGTAATTCTGCCATTGCAATTTTAGCTTTTTACACGTCAGCCATAAAAGGCTGATGGGCGAGCAGGTGGGCGGCCTGGACACCCAACTCTGTAAACACAATAGTGTACAATCAAACTTCTTTTTTTTTTGCATCAGGCATCAAGCTTATGTTTTATTTTTTATTCCCAATTCAAATTGCTACAGCGGAAGTTGCTTTCTATACTTTCAAACTGTACCATTCATTCAACAGCCCCTCACTGAGTAATAAACAAAATAAATGCACTTAGAGGAGCAATTAAATTGATATCCCATTTTCAGTTACCTGCTTGAGCAGTGCGGGCATGTCACACCCACGTTCCACAGGGGAATAGTTGATCCATCTGAGAATGGCCTCAAACACAGTGCTCTCCTGCTTCACATTGAGCTCATCATTCTCGATAAGATCTGATAGTTGCTGCACAGAGAGCTGAAGGAACTCCAAGGAGAGTGCACCAACCTCTTCAAAGTGATGGAGGATGTAGAGAAAGGCCTTTCCCCTGAGGTCAGGACAGTTGTGTAAGTGTGCCAGATTGTAGATACTGACGCAGTTATTTACACAAAGCTTCCTCTCCAGGAAGTCGCAGCAGGCTTGAATGATGCCAGTCACGATAAAGTGGTCTGCTTCCGCCAACAGCTCCAGTACATTGTCCTCCGTCACCACAACAGATTGGGTATAGGCATATTCCAAAATGAGGCTCATTGCTTTTGGAGACACAGTGGGGAAGTTGTAGACCTTGTTTGATGGTAGTGGTTTGTAGCAGAAGAGATCCCTGTGCAGATTCAGATCAGCATTTTCACATTGTCTCTCTGTCATGGAACTTAAAAAGTACCTGATGTCGTGCAGCTCATAGTTAAATAGCATTTGTATAATTTTTCAGCTGCATGCTTACTTGAGCAAACTGTGATCAAAGAGATATGAAATTAAAGTAACAAAAATCTAAAATGACTTGATTTCAAATGGGCAATCTCCTATTTAAGGTCATCTATTCAGACATGTGCAGAAAAACATTCAGCATTGCTGCTATGTTTAGACAGACAGAAAGATATAGAGTTGTCTAGGCATTGTAGCAAATATTCCTATACAGTAACAGGGTTAGGGCGACAGGGGACAGCAGGCATTAAATAGCTGCAAATATAATAACTGAATTTCACATTATCAAATTTACTGACTAGACAGAATTGGAAAGAGCGGACATGTCCCACTGCAACAGAAATGGCATATCATTGGCCACCTCTCAGTCTGGCCCTAAATTGATTACCTGCCTATTTAGACATACAATTTCAGCTAAACTGGTGAAGGCACAGCTAATATCACCACTGATGTGGTCCTTTTGGTGCAGGCCAGTTTGTGCACAAATTTATTAGAACTGCTGCTGCTGTTGTCGTGCTGATGAAATATAATCAGAAAGCCAGTTTATAGCGTCTGTAATCTTTCAAACTACCTCTTAACGGCTCATTGTGGAGTCAAACACAAACCTACACTATATATGTATCCCAACAAACCTCCCAAAATAAATAACTAAATAAAAATACAGGACTGATTTTTTTTCCCCCCTAAAAATTGCTCCAGAACATTTCTAGTGATCAAAAAGTACAGTGTAACATTGAAACCTCCCAATACCTGCTGCACTGTGTTACATGAAAACTTTGAAGTAGGATAAATGCAGAACCAACCACAGCCAAACAACACAGGCCTGCTCACCTGAAGTATGCACTGCAGTTACAGAGGATGATCCTGTGAATTTTAAACTCAACATCTCCAGCTCGGATCACAGAGTCACAAACCTGTCCATCCAGAAAAAGCTCCCTAAAGACGGTACTACGGGCGCTGGTCATTATTCAGATGTTACTCAAGATGTTTAAACTTCTAAAAAATCTCCTGTTTAGTGTTTTCCTTTAGAGAGCCGCCTACAGTTTGTGAGGTACTTTGTCTAAATTACTGATTACGTTAACTTATGCTGCCTGGAAAGTGTCACTACTCTGTTTATATTTGAAAATCATAGTGCATCATTCCGTTAATTGACTGTGTGCACGTTAGCATATGCTACTTCCGGTGCGGAAACGCCTTTGGGGAGCTTTGTTTCCGGTGTCCTATTCGCGCCTGGTTTACGGTCCAAAACAAGTTAAGCAAATGAATTAATCAAGCAGCGATTTACATTTCTATAGATGTCTTGGGCATTTACCCAATATATCTGTAAATGATGTTCATCGACTTGTTAATATTTTTCCCTGCACCTCAGGGCAAAAGAGAAAAGGGATTCAAATGTTATATTTCTCAGCTGTCCCTCGTTTACAGCGGGTGTTATGTTCTAAAACTAACCAGCGATAGGTGAAATCAAGTAGCCAATTTTATTTTTTGACGCTGCAAAACGTTTCGTGGACATCCAGTAGTGCACTTCAGAGTCACCCTGCTAGCAATCGATGCAGCGATTCTGCACTGTACAGGAGAGACGTCACGGAGGAGATCGTCTGCAGTAGGGCTGCACGATTTTGCATAAAATGAGAATCACGATTTTTTGGCTTAGAATTGAGATCACGATTCTCTTTTCCAGTATAAATATTTATTGCACTTATTAACTGCACATCAACTTCGTAACAGTTGAGACTGAACATAAAAACAATAAATAAACATAAAAACAACAAATGTCTCACGTTTTGTTGTTGCCGCAAAATGTTGTACTGCTTGAAATTCCGTCTCCACCATTGCTCGACACTGCGTGTATAGAGCAGGTAGTGCAACAATAGAAAAATAGTTGCGGGACAGCGTTTGTCTAGGGTGTTGATCATTTTCCTAAATCCCTCGTTTTGCACAGTGTTGATGGGAGCCATATCTTTGGTCAGGTGATAAGTGATAGCCTTCGTAATTTCTTTGTGCCTGCGGAAGTTCAGCGTGTATAGGGAAGCGCTGTATAAGGTTCCCGTTATTGATGTTTGGGTGGTTGACCGGGGCGGATTTTCTCCTGTCACTTTCTCGTCATCCCTGACGTGCTCTCCGTTGTTTTTCCCCTGCTAATTTTAGCATCCCACGGCACAGCTTCTGTATCACGTGGTATAAGGCTCCGCCCTTGTCATTTGTTGAGCAGAAAGAGTGAGCGCTTGTTTTCATGCAGATTACGTCCCGGATCAAAATGCGGTACAATCGTCGTCTTTTTTTTTTTTCTTTTTTTTTTTTTTTTTAAATCGTTGTCATTTGGAAATGAGATCGCACATAAATATGAATCGAGATTGTGATTTTCTAATGATTAATCGTGCAGCCCTACTGTGTAGGTGTGTACTTGACTAGCTGATCTCGACATAATGGGGGAAACATCTGGTTTGACTATTCTTCACCTGTAGTTTGAATGCTGAACATCTGCCTGTTTAAATCACGAGACCAGTCACTATACAGAGATGTGCTTCTGAATGTGGACGATGTGTCTTCTGCATGCAGTAATGCAGTTCTGCTTGTGTTGAGTGATGTAAACAACTGATCGATCTAAACTCTTTAAACGTAAAAATTGATCATTAGATTTTTTATGACACAACAGTGGTGAGTGTTCCCACCTTCTGCTCTTTGTAACTTAACGCGATCTTTCCGTTTTTGAGTTTTGGACATGATTTTGGAGTATATCTTTGCAGTAGCGATTGACCGCAAAGTCAAGCTACCGGAAATGTACAACCCCACATCCGGTCTCAAACCAGGAATTTAGCATTTTCTCGTACACAGGGTCAATTTGGTTCCACATATTTGTGTGAGCAAACATTCTCTGTCATGAACTTAAACAAGAACCGATTGAGATCAAGGATGAGTGACTCCCACTTGCGTGATATTTTATGCATCTCAACCACTGCCCTCAAAGCAGACCTAATTGCTTTACTAAAATCTAGATCTCAGTATCACCCCTCTCATTAGTCCAGGGATGCCCAAATTCTGTACTGGAGAGCTGCTATGCATGTTTTAGTTCTTTCTGGTTTAGCACAGTTGAATCAAATGAAGAGCAGGCCTCCAGGAGTGACATCCCTGCATTACTCATGTGTTTCTGAACAGTAAAAAGCATAAAGCATGCTAATGCAATACACAAAAGGAAACGTATTTTGTTAAACTCTTAAGACTCATCCAGGCTGGAGAAACTGATCAGGAAGGCTAGCTCTGTGGTCGGCATGAAGCTGGACACTCTGGTGACAGTGGCAGAGAAAAGGACATTAAAGAAACTGATGGACATTATGAACAATGCTGGGCATCCTCTGCACACGGCCATAAACAATCAGAAGAGTCTGTTCAGTGACAGGTTGCTTCTCCCCAAGACAAGAACTAACAGACTTAAAAACTCCTTTGTCCCACACGCCATCAGACTGTTTAACTCCTCTCTGGAGGGGAGAGGGAGGGGAGACAGGAGGACAAAGGAGGGGGGAACAACTAAGCTGTAGTGCCTCTTCACCTCACTGTACAATACCTTTTGTGCAATACTTTTTGTAAATAGTCAACAGTGCAATAGACTCAATACTTGAAATGTGCAATTCACTTGTATTTTTATTTTTTATTCCTATTTATTCTATTTATCCCCTTTGTATATTTTATTTATATTGTCTCTGTATTTATATGTGTGTGTGTGTGTGTGTGTGTGTGTGTGTGTGTGTGTGTGTGTGTATATATATATATATATAACAATTCTGTAACTGTAACTTCGGTCGTTGCTGTGCTTTTTTTTTTTTTGGAAGTCGAATTTCCCAGAGGAACCCACCCGAGGGATTAATAAAGTTCTATCTTATCTTATCTTATCTTATCTTAGATTTGGTTTTAACTGTTGATGTTATGCTCTTAATTCATAGTTGAGTGTGTTGTGTACATATTGTGTAAATTTACAAATGTGTTTATTTCTTGCAGCAAGTGAACTTCCAGTTGTGCAATCTTCCAGTATGTGAAAAACTTTGGCTTCCTGAAAGGTCTTGTAAAAGTCAAAGGGCGAAATTCACTTTAAAAAAAACTTTATTGATAACAGAACACTTTTCATTACTTATAACGCCTGTTTAAATGTTCATTAGGCAAAGATATTGCAAACTCATGGAAATTTAGGGTATTCTATACAGTTTGTTCAATGTTGTCTGACTCTCCAGATATAAATGAAAGGCAGAATTGTGTCTTTAGAGTTGTAAATGCTTGCCTGAGTGTCTTTTTATTTAGGTACATTTCTATTTTAAAAATAACGGGTAATTGTGACTATTAAAATTGTTCTTCATTATATTTTCATGTAACTTTGTTATGAAAAAAAAAGTCAAAAGGAACCATTGGCCCCCAGGCGTCTTCACTTTATAAAATTTGGCCCTCTTTGCAAAAAGTTTGGACACCCCTGGCCTACATAATAAGAAGTACACACTTGGAGTTTTTTTTTAAATTAAAAAAACTGTTCGATACTAGGGCTGCCACGATTAGTCGACTAGTCACGATTACGTCAACTATCAAAATCGTCGAAGACTAATTTAATAGTCGACGCGTCGTTTGAAGCTTTGTAAGATCCCAAAAGACGCAGGAATAAGTAGTAGGATTTGAGAGTGTAATAACGGACTGAAACAGAAGATGGCAGCACTGCATGTACAACGATGCCAGCTGCCGTTAAACCCCGAAGAAGAAGAAGCAGTGTCCCAGAATTCATAGCGCGGCCCTGCTCAGTTTCCAAAAATGGCAGCAGCTAGTTAGTTTTAATATTACTCTTATTATTCTTTCTGGGTCACAAAATAAATGTTTAACATATTTCAGGAGAGAATGTAGCTGTGTAAACTTCAAATATCTGCTCAGTTTATCAAGACACCACATATTTTCAAAAGCGCCCCGACATTTTCGGAGACGTCTGTTACCCACTAGCTCGATAGCTAGCTGGGGTTCAAGGCTCACTAGAGCCGTGAGAACACCGGACTCCTGGCAAATCGTTTTCAAACCCACCGCCGTCTTTCGCTACTCAGGTTAAACATGATATATAAGTCACTTAGATAACTTAAAAATGTTATTGTTTGGGTTTTTTCAGTATTTTATTTGTTCCTGAGTAAATCGGTTTGGCTGAGATTAAAGTTATAGTTTATACAGTCATTGGTTTTTACACAGCTGAATAAACGTCAAGCAGACAGCTGATCATCAGAAGTGTGAGATGCTCGAGAATATACTCCGGTGCCCTGTTATATTTTAGATAGCAAGGAGCAGACGGCTGAGTTTATTAAACTTCACCGAAACAATCTGCAAATTTAATTAAAATTTAATAAACTATCATCTTGTCTTTATTTTTTAGTTAGCACATACACTTAAAGCTGTAAGCTAATGATAGTTATATTAGAGCAGATGCATGCTGGTGCAGTAAGCTCTGTGTTGCATGATCTGATTAGTGGACTAATCGCAAAAATAATCGGTGACTAGTCGACTATCAAAATAAACGTTTGTGGCAGCCCTATTCGATACTGTCAATCATGAAATTCTAATAAAAAAAATGGAAAGTATGGGTTTAGGGGAGTGGTTTTGGACTGATAAAAAGCTATGTAGTGAATAAGCAACAATATGTACAAATAAATGAGTAGGAATCTAAATTGATGGATCTTGCTTGTGACATACCTCAAAGATCAGTATTAGGTCCAAAAGAATTCATGGATTCTTTATTGTCATTCGCATCACATGTTTACATGAGGTGGAACGAAAATTACGTGCAGCGAAAGAAACAGAGTAACGAAGAAACAGAATAAAAAGAAAACAGAATAACAAGTAATAAGTATTACAATTAAATCTATGCAATATATCGGGTGTGACTGCTTTTATTTTCTATTTCTGGTACAATACTAGCCTGCAAGCAGGAAAGAAATGATAAGGCAGGGAGTACATGTAACATTATGAGAAAACAGTGCTGAGCATGCTTCTGACTACTAACAACAGGCCAAACCATGGTCTCACACTGCCACCTACTGGTACAAAAATGGAGCATCAGCTACAAATATCCCAGACTAGTTACCAGGTCTATAGTTAAAACTAGTTAATTTAGAGGATTTTCAAAAGAAAATATCACTTACATTTAAAGTAAAATAGCTTAAATATAAGTTAATTCACATAAATGTGATTAGACATTAGTGGCTATCACACACACACACATTCATACTGTTGCTCTTTGATTAGATAACTCTATGGCTGCTGTCAATATACAGGCGAAGCTTACGGGTTATGCAGCCAACTTTGTAAGTTGGATCATTAAGTCTATGAATCACCCTGTTAAGCACAAAAAGGTGCTTACACAACTGAAAAAATCTGATATGTCTTTTCCACAGGGGACTCACCTTTGTATAGCAGACCGATATAGATTGAAGACTGGTTCGGTTGGCCAAATAGTCCATTCCAACTTTAACACTAAGACAGAGGGGTGGCCATCCTTATTGGTAAAAACGTCCCATTTCCTGTATCAACCATTTTATCTGATCCTATGGGTCCCTATGGGTCATTACTGTGGTTGGCCAACTTTATGAACTGATTTAAGCCAACATTTACGCCCCCAAATGGGATGATGAAACCTTAATTGTCTATTAATTCTCGTGAATTCTGGATATGACAACACACAATCTCATTTTAGCCGGAGGTACAAGCTGTGTGCTCTCTAACCTAGAAAGAAGCTCTAATAAGGATTCTCATCCAGGGCATGCTCCGACTATATTCCTGTCCACAAAATGTTCTATTGGATAAATTCATTTGTCACTGATAAATGTCCTCTTCCACTTATTGAAACTTGCAATTATCAATCTATTGTTATTTCAGATCATGCCCCCCTATTGATGAGATGGGGGTTGGATGCCTCACTGCCCTCCGCCTCTGGCAGTGGCCCTTTCTACTAAGGAGGCAAGAGTTCTGCATGTCCTGGTGACCCTCCACCTGTTTCACAGGTGGGTGCAGCCTGATCTATCTAGTGGAAGTCTAGACAGACCAGACCAGCTCAACCACACAGACACTTCCTACCTGATTTGAGGACAAAAGCAGAGTATGCAATATGTGGGACAAACACACACAACAGAGGGGAAAGAGATAGAGAAATTGGCAAATGTGAGATCATGCTAAGCAGCTTGAACTGAAAGTGACTGGAAATAATTAGTCGAGCAGGAAAAGCCACTGGGAAAAACAGAAAGTGGTACAACGTGGAATACAGTAGGTCAGAGGAAATTGCTGGATCCATGGGTTCCATTGATGTGGAGCAAGTAAACAACCTTCAAGTGACACGGTCTGAAGATGCCAAGTCATGCACAGACAAAAACAGAGATGAAATATTAGTGGTAAAGGAAGATATCTTCTCGCAAGCCAAACAAACTGAACTGACAACTGACAACTGGAAAAGAAAAAATGTGTTTGAAGTGGAGAAAGATAAAAGTCAGAAATTTCTATCAACAAGGTGTGTGTGCACACTCAAGGAAACACCAGGGGGCATTGTACCCAAGCTAGACTGGTTGCAAGAGGCTTTGAAGAAATAAACACTCAAGAACTTTCCAAAGACTCACCAACATGTTCTTCCGAGTCCCTGAAGATGGTCATAGCAGTCATATGTCAAAATCAATGGAAACCGAACTCTATGGACATTAAAGCAGCTTTTCTACAACGTAAAGATTTAACCTGAGACATGTACATCCGACCACCTGAAGAAGCACAGAGCAAAGGAACTATATGGAAGTTGAATAAATGTGTTTATGGCCTGGCAGATGCTTCATTATTCTGGTACACCAAGGTGAAATACACCGTGCAGAAGCTGGGGGGCACAGTGTCAAAAGTCGATCCAGCTGTCTTCTACTGGCTAGATGATCTTTGTAAGGTGACGGGGTACTTGCATGTCATGTACAGTAGCAGTTTTTGATATGGGCGATACGGGCAGTTGCCCGGGGCGGCATCGTGGTGGGGGGCGGCATCACGGACATCGGCAAAAAAATAATAATTGCTCGTAGTCATGCTGCCCCGACGTCAGCCAGCACATATTGGGAATGGTACAGGCACCGATCGGTTTTCTATCGCCCATTTGCTGAGAGCAAGGGCGCCCTCTGTTTGCGAGGTGCGCCTGCTGCTTGCGGCGCAGAGAGGAGAGGGCGGGGCGGCGGGGGATTCTCTGGCTGGCTGGAGCAGCATCTAATAACCAACTTGCAAAATAAAAACAAAACAACAAACACGAAAACACCAGACATTATAATACAGACTTATAATTTGCACCAATGTTTTTTCAAAATTCTATATGCAAAAAGTGAGCGCGAGAGCCCTCAGTGCGCCTACTTGCTGCTGAAGTCAAAGTAAACTTTATTGTCATCTCCGCTACATACAGTCCAGTACGACGAGACGACGAGGCTCCAGTTACAGCAGTGCAAGTAAACAACAATAAATATAAGAACAGTAAGAAAATAAATATACGCTTTAGGACTCGGGGTAAAGGGAGCAATAACAATTGAAAATTTATAATTTACAGTCTGATGATTTAAAGTCTCACACACAAGCCGTCGAAAGGGGAGGGGGGCGGCTGCTTCCAAATAGAGCACATTTCATTCATAATGTTGTAAATTATGTATTCATAATTTGAATCCTGGGTTGTGTGAAATCCCAGAAATACACCTTAGGCAAAGTTAATCTGTGAACTAAGGTGTAGGTCTATTAGGTTATGTAGTGGTGATCCCTGAGTTGGGGGATGGGTTTTCATACTGGAGTGCAAAATTAAAACCAATGGAAGATGGACAAGAAAAGTTCAAAGCCATAAGGTGCTCAATTTTTAAAAATGAGAAAAGAAGAGGAGGAGAAACGAGCCAAAGATACAGGTAAGCAGATGTGTCATTGGATAATTGACACATCTAACCCCTAACCCTAACCCTTTAACTACATCGGGATGGAGGTTTATTCTCTTCAGAATGAAATACAAGTACAACAAGATACGTACATAAAGAACCTACAGCCTATTCCTATTGATCCCAGGTTTCAGTTCTTGGGTGAAAGCAAATCCGTCAAATTAGTGGTGTTTAGTCATTTCTTGATGGAAAACCTCTCAGATGGAGGCACACAAGGTGGATATTTTATCATGTTGATGGGAGAAGGTGGAAAGTTTTTGCCCATATGTTGTCAGTCGAAACGGATCAGGAGAGTGGTACAGAGTACACTAGCAGGAGAGACTTTGGCCCTTGCAGGTGGGATCGACAGTGCTATGTCAGAACAGTGTGAGAATCTCCAGCATGTTCGTCACAAATGGAATGAGGGGGGGGATGGAAATAAGGAATTGTTGTGTCTGTTAAAGCACAGAATCAAATAAAAAGAGTTATGTATGCATTGCATTGATAAAAGATTAATAATAAATCATAATGGGTGTGCATGAATTAAACGGTCCTTAAGACATGAGAAAAAGGAGAAGTGATTTTTGTTTGTATGAAACTTAAGAGTTTTTAGGGAAGTTGAGCTGCAGCATTGTTGGGTGGAGTGGAAGAAAGGAAATGCACTAAAACTGCAAGTCATGCCAGTGCGTTAAAGATACAGTGGGGTAAAAAAGTATTTAGTCAGCCACCGATTGTGCAAGTTCCCCCACTTAAAATGATGACAGAGGTCAGTAATTTGCACCAGAGGTACACTTCAACTGTGAGAGACAGAATGTGAAAAAAAAATCCATGAATCCACATGGTAGGATTTGTAAAGAATTTATTGGTAAATCAGGGTGGAAAATAAGTATTTGGTCAATAACAAAAATACAACTCAATACTTTGTAACATAACCTTTGTTGGCAATAACAGAGGTCAAACGTTTACTATAGGTCTTTACCAGGTTTGCACACACAGTAGCTGGTATTTTGGCCCATTCCTCCATGCAGATCTTCTCGAGAGCAGTGATGTTTTGGGGCTGTCGCCGAGCAACACGGACTTTCAACTCCCGCCACAGATTTTCTATGGGGTTGAGGTCTGGAGACTGGCTAGGCCACTCCAGGACTTTCAAATGCTTCTTACGGAGCCACTCCTTTGTTGCCCGGGCGGTGTGTTTTGGATCATTGTCATGTTGGAAGACCCAGCCTCGTTTCATCTTCAAAGTTCTCACTGATGGAAGGAGGTTATGGCTCAAAATCTCACGATACATGGCCCCATTCATTCTGTCCTTAACACGGATCAGTCGTCCTGTCCCCTTGGCAGAAAAACAGCCCCATAGCATGATGTTTCCACCCCCATGCTTCACAGTAGGTATGGTGTTCTTGGGATGCAACTCAGTATTCTTCGTCCTCCAAACACGACGAGTTGAGTTTATACCAAAAAGTTCTACTTTGGTTTCATCTGACCACATGACATTCTCCCAATCCTCTGCTGTATCATCCATGTGCTCTCTGGCAAACTTCAGACGGGCCTGGACATGCACTGGCTTCAGCAGCGGAACACGTCTGGCACTGCGGGATTTGATTCCCTGCCGTTGTAGTGAGTTACTGATGGTGACCTTTGCTACTTTGGTCCCAGCTCTCTGCAGGTCATTCACCAGGTCCCCCCGTGTGGTTCTGGGATCTTTGCTCACCGTTCTCATCATCATTTTGACCCCACGGGATGAGATCTTGCGTGGAGCCCCAGATCGAGGGAGATTATCAGTGGTCTTGTATGTCTTCCATTTTCTGGTGATTGCTCCCACAGTTGATTTTTTCACACCAAGCTGCTTGCCTATTGTAGATTCACTCTTCCCAGTCTGGTGCAGGTCTACAATACTTTTCCTGGTGTCCTTCGAAAGCTCTTTGGTCTTGGCCATGGCGGAGTTTGGAGTCTGACTGTTTGAGGCTGTGGACAGGTGTCTTTTATACAGATGATGAGTTCAAACAGGTGCCATTCATACAGGTAACGAGTGGGGGACAGAAAAGCGTCTTACAGAAGACGTTACAGGTCTGTGAGAGCCAGAGATTTTCCATGTTTGAGGTGACCAAATACTTATTTGCCACCCTGATTTGGGGCGTGCAGCTCGGATCTCAGCTGACCCTTCTCACCCTGGACACAGTCTGTTTGACCTGCTCCCCTCAGGCAGGAGGCTCCGGTCCATTCGCACCAGAACCTCTCGCCATAAGAACAGTTTCTTCCCCTCTGCTGTCGGACACATGAACAATAAACGTACGACTGTTCCCACCACTAACACATGACCCTACGCTGTGTTCACTGCATCATTCCATGTTTAGCACTGATCACCACCTGCACTCATGTATATATCTATCTACTTAGCACTTTTAATTCTTATTCTTATTTTATATTTTTATGACAGTATGTTTGCACTGAAGCACCGCAGCAATTTCCTAATGTTGTAAACCTGCTCAACATTTGGCAATAAACCCTTTCTGATTCTGATTCTGATTTACGGATAAATTCTTTACAAATCCTACCATGTGAATTCATGGATTTTCTTTTCACATTCTGTCTCTCACAGTTGAAGTGTACCTCTGGTGCAAATTATTGACCTCTGTCATCATTTTAAGTGGGGGAACTTGCACAATCGGTGGCTGACTAAATACTTTTTTGCCCCACTGTAAAAGGGTGGGCCTAAAGAGGAACATGACATGTCCGTAGATGTTGTTTCCACCGGTAGATGTCTAGACATGTCTAGATAAGTCCGTAGAGGTGTATAAAAATGAGAGGCAGAAGCAGAGAGGGGCTTTTTTACTCTAGTCCTGAGCCAGTGAGTAGGATGCGAGAAGACTGAAGATCTGCAGTGAAAAGACTTAGAGCGAGGGACGACAGAGGAGAAGTCATAACCCTTCACCGTGGATCGACTGATTGGATTATGAATTTTGAACTGCCTACTCATCGTATGCTGAGTTAGGATCGGAGTCAAGAAGGTGAAGTCCTGGAGCTTTGTACTGGGCTACACTTTATCTTTCCTTTGGACTTCTGCCAACACAGCGGGGAACTGGATTCTATCACTGCGCACGATGATCCTCCTTCCCTCCTAAAAGAAGACCCACCTCAACAACGGTTGTAGTCACTTAGCAACAGAATAGTTAGAGTTTATAGTGTGATAAATAGGATATTCTAGTAAATCGTTATAACACATCCTTGGGACCTACTGTCCAGGTCACTAAATTTTACTCAGCAGGTGCCATAGATCATTAGAGAGCTGCCGGTAACCTCTTAAGCCCCAAGCCTACCTGATCTCCTGCCTTTTGCCCCCGTATCAGGGGGCGTTGGGGCTTAAGAGGTTAATAAGTGTGGCTGACAAATATGTTTCATTAAGGTTGCCAATGAGATCATAGAGTCAGAGGGACCTTCAAGGACCTGCAGTTCAAAAAAGCTCCCTTCCGACAGCCAAACCCATCTGTTCTCTGATTGGATTGTTACATTTGTGATTCACATGACATTGACCAATCAGATGAAAGGAAGAAAAATAGGGTCAAAATTCGTACTTGTAACTTGCAGAGATTCACACGTTTGTTTTGGCTAAGTCCACACACTAATCTTTTGTACGCACACACAAATTCTTTTTACACATACAAATACTGATTTACAAGTACAAAATATTTATGACCACATTTTGAGCCCATAGACGAAGGCAGTTAGAGGCTGGGCAAGTCTCCTCGCCGCCGGCTTAAACTAGTCTCAACTTCACCTGTCAGGTAGGGTACCCGTAGAGATTAAGGGACTCTGACCCGAAGGATGGAGAGCCGGTCCAGACCACCTGTACAGGGGTAACTGGGAACTAACAGCTGTTTTTCTGGCTGCACTCTATTCTGAGCTCACCACTGGTGATGGTACACACAACATCTTCCCTATCGTCTGTGTAACAGACAACCATTCCCTTCTTGATGCTGTCAAGTCCACAAAATCTGTAACTGAGAAGAGGCTGTGGCTCAACATCAGTAGCAACAAAGAACTTATGCACACAGGGACTATTCAGCACATCATATGGACATCTACCAAAGAGCAGCTTGCTAACTGCCTGACAAAAGTGCACTGTAAAATATAACTTGTTGTTTCAACTTAAAAATATCAAGGGCTGCCTTAAAATTTTAAGTCAAGAAATAATTATAGAGTTTGTTCTTGTAACACAACCAATTGTTATCTTAATGAAAAATCACGTTGTCTAAACTTTCGTCTTAGTTTAGTTGACTGAGATTTGTTAGTCAGTTCAACTCCTTTAATTGTAATTTTTACTTGGGAAAACCCTTTCAGATAAATTAAAATAATCTATTGTTTAAACTCTTGTCAAAGTTCAGTTGACTTGGGTTTTTTAGTTAATTCAAATACTTTAGTAGTTCTTTTAACTTAGGAATCTATTTTAGCTTAACTAACATAATCTGTTAGCTAAGTTGATTTAAGTTTATTAATTAACTGAGCTCCTTAAGGTAGCTGAGTAAACTTGTAAATCAGTTTCATTTTAATTATCAGAGTTGATTGACTGGATGTAAAGAAAAATGTGTATTGAACATCTTAAGTTTTTTTGGTTTTTTTTTTTAGCTTTCTAACATCCATTTCAGCAAAACTACCTGTTAGGTTTATCTTAGATCTCAGCTTTAAATATCTACATTCCTTTAAATTAATTTTCTGTTGTTTACAGAAAAAAAATAAAAACCCACAGATTCCATTAAAGTGTCTCTGATCATTTCAGGCAGAAAGTTTGTTTTAAGAACATGACAAGACAATTACTCATGAGCACCCAACATTCACCATTTATTGTGCCATCTTAGTCATCTGAGAAACAGAAAAATCAGTGACGTAGCTCATCAGGCTCACAATCCATCAAAACTCAAAAGTTGCTCGCTGTGAAACAATAAATTTGAACTTGGTCTTGAGCCCAGTTTGGGTGAAGATTAAATTCTGACCAATACTCTAGGAGCAGTAGTGATTCTTGTGAAGCAACAACATAAAGTCTGCATTAATGTAATGTATCAACGGGACACTTGCTATTTTAGAAAAGTTATTCTTTACATTTGCAAAATTTTTAAACTTCATTGTGCTCAGTCACACCTGTTAGCATAAAACTTGAAATATTAAAATAGTACAAAACCTTTGATAAGTGACTGTAAAGATCAGTTTATAACAACTAAGACATCAAACTCTTGTATTTGTCTTCGTTTACAATTGCAACAAATTCCACAGAACCAATATCTCTGAAAATGAGTGCATGCTCCTGAAACATTTGATAATATGAATATTTCAGAAACATTAGTTTGAGTCTGCTCAATTGCAAAACAAAGGAAAAACTACTGACTTGCATGAGATAAGCATCTGCAGAGTCCACCATTATATTGTTGTTCACATAAGTTTCTTAAACAATGAACAAATGAGCAATTGTTTAAGAACACTAAGGCAATTGTATGCTGTGAGCAAGAGTCTGTTTCTTAGACTATGCACTAGTGAGATGCACTGCCTTCCACCAATGTTCATTAGGACGTTCTGAATGACTTCAAAGATGTCCTTAAGTTCCGTTGGATAGTCTATGTTGAGGGCAAAAAGAAGGCCCAATAGCATGGAAATGGCACTTGAGACATCCCTCAGATTAGACAGGATTACTGCTGCCTCAAGGACAACCAACACATCGATGATGTCTTCTTCTGTCACCATCACAATGCCATCTTTCATCCTCTTAGAAAACGTGTCTTCAATACCTGTCGGCTATAAAAGGGTTCAAAGACAAAAAAAAAAAAAAATTACACAATTACAATTACACAATATCCCTTGTGCTTAACCCACACCCCTCCGCATGCGGGCCAAATACACACCCCTTTACGACATCTACCAACACTTTACAACAACAACAGACTAATAAAGCAGGATTAATTTATGGAGCACAGCATATTACATTATAACATAAAATGATCAAGATTATAATAAAAACTTAAAGATCATGACAAATACTTAAATATGGCATGATGTAACTGAGTAAAATATTGGCCTGGACTTGGCTCCAACATCCTGGCCCCTAATTGTTCTTGTGAGCCACAAAACAATTACTCTTATACATACATTTATATATTGTTCAGAACAACAAATCAAACCTTCCAGATAACGAACAGGCAAATATACAAAGTACTTTAACTGCTCATATGGCACATTAAAGTCCTTATTCCAACAGAAACTTCATTTTGTCTTGTTACAGCTGTTAGATTATTCTGTTATTATATGTTACCTTATATATGTAATCAAAATAGTTGAATTAGAATACTGCTGTAGATCACATTATACCCTTTAATATAGAGTGTGTGAGCTGTATGTAGTTTAGTTCTCGTTATACTTTTGAGTTAACAGAGAACCCCTTGATCTGCTGGGAATGTGTTACAATGTTTTCTTGACATGCTTAATTGTTGAATCATGAAGAGAAGATTGTAAGCAGGAGACTCTGTGTCTAAGACAGGGGAGATAGACAGACCACATTCCATACCCCCACCTTACAGAAAGCAGAGAAACAACTGCCGAGGTCATAACTTAGGCGCTGTAACAGAGAAAGAATGTGATGTTTTGGCTTTTACGACTAGCTGGGGGCCACTAGAGACTATAAAAAGCTGAGCAACCCGTCACCATTTTGAGACATGTGCCTGACCCTCTGGTAGCATCTCTCCCGTCCGGACGTTGTAATGCTCTGACTGTTGAATTGTATGGAAATAAATGATTGTTGATTGAGCATTGATACACCAAGTATTGTCCCTCCTTCAGCCCAAAGATTCAAAGAATTGGGAGATTTCAACAACTTGGTGCCGTGTGACCCGGATCTTTGGTGTGCTGAGGAGGTGTAGATTTGGCCTTTGGTGAGATCGTGGGGCAAAGTGAACAGAAGGCCGGCCTAAAACAGAAAGGTAAGTGTAGCACTTACGTGGAGTTACATAAAGTACCGATGGATAATTACCAAAGTAATAAGCAATTTGGGCTAGTGTCAGAAGACTGAGAACGACTCTTAGAGCTCTGGTACACAAATGGCAGAGAAACCAGACAAACACAGTTATGTGGCTTTAAAAGTACTTTAGTGATGTTAAGCCTTGTAAAAGAAATTTGTAAACAACACAGTATTACAACAGGTTTTAACAGAATGTCAAGTATAAAAATTTCCCCCAAAGTAGCAAAAAAAAATAGAATTAAATAAAATTGTGCACAAGTAAAAGAATTAGTCTTTTTTAAGTCCAAATGGTACCGGTGGGGCCCATAGAATTCATCTGACAAGGAGTGTGTGTGTGATTGTCTGTCCTACCGTACTACTTGTACAGTAGAGGACTGTAGTCCATCAATGTGCAAATGAGTGTGCGTGTATATGTATATCGCCTCCTAGGATCTTGGGTTGGCTCGCCATCCAGTGAACACTGGAACACTCTGGGTTCTGGAATCGCTGACCTGGTCTTTGGATTCGTCCCATATAAAAACCTGACCTATAAACAATGGCCAAATATATGTCACGTGCCCTTTAAGGATAACTCTCACAAATTAAACTAAAGTAGTGTCACAGTGCAGTAACTACTATTCAGATCAGCTATCATCAATTCAATCATCATCAGTTCAGTCATGTTGTACAACATTAAAATATCAAGTTTCAAAGGTCAAAGTATCAATATCCAAAATTTCACAGTATCAAGGTTCAATTATTTGTAACCTGCAGTAACATTAAAGATTATCTACAAGGTTGCAAACATGCAGGAATTATAGTCACCATATAATTCACTTTCATTGTAAACATTAATTACATCCATCAAAATAACTCACTGTACATATATATCTAATCACAAATAAATAAGTATATTACCCCTTTTAAGAAATGGAATAATATGCAAATGCTTATCAGAAATTGAACAAAGTGCAAATAATCAATTTCAATAACACGTAAACACAAGGACTCAGTCCACAAATAGGAGTATTAAAATAGACGTGCTTAATCCCGCTTGTACCATAGGCCTACCAGTACAAGTGGAAATACACTAAAAATTACCTCCAAGTGTTCAATACTGAGTATTGTAAAACAACTGATTGACATCAAAATTTAAACAGGAAGCAGGATAAAGTCTGATTACAATTATCTCTCATAAAGTTATTTTTAGCTGCTTTAACCATTTACAACTTTTCACATGTTAATGACTTAGTTAACGATCTAACTAGCATAACAACAGCGTTTCAGAGACATCGAACAACTGTACCCACACTCCGCACATCACATGTCTGATTAGCCACATTTAGCTTACCGCCGTCGAGTGGATGCTCAGCATTTACATGGAGCCACAGCTCAGTAAACCCTCCGGTTTCGCTCTGCCCTTGACAACAACAAGTGCAAATACATAATTTGTGAAAAATACCAGTTTAGATGGTATTTCTTTTAACTCGTTAGAGGTTAATTTCTCCAGCTTACCGATAACAAAAGTTTTAGTCCGTCTGCTCTGTTCGGCTGTAGAAGCAAGAGACTGAAAACTTGGGAGCTGGTACTAAGGAGGGACAAGAGCTGCCTAGAGCTTCACCGATTGGCTGACATGTGAGGAGTGGGGTAAAACAATTGGCTCTCATCAGAGCTCATCAACCCTCTGAGAAAACTTAACCCTTGTTTGACCAGAGCATATCATATATAATCTGCATCCCTTCTATGTTTAAATAAATATTTTGATCTCATTTCACTTTCATTAACAGGGACAGTAAGAACAGAACAATGAACATTAAATGTTTTAATTTTTCTTCTCTTTTTGTTTGAGATGATTTTAGGAACTGGGTTACACCCTCCCCTCTTGAATTCATGCAAGTCCCTTTGCATGTCTACTGTGAACTGCATCATCTAAGAACAATAATTCAGCTTTAGCATTTAAAGAGTCAATGAAAGCTGTGGTTAAACCCTGAAATAATGATTTGACCACAGTGACAAGGGGATTTCCCAATTCAGCATAGTCTAGCCTTTTTGGTGGCTGGCGACTTCTTTCTGATCTTCGAACAGGAATTTCTTTGCTTGTTTGTTCATCTCTCTCTTTGTTTACTGTTTCCCTGTCAAATATCAAGTCCTCTCCTTCCTCATCACTCCCTAACATGTCCGAAAGAAGTAGGATTTGTTCATCCCTCATGTCAGGGCGATCCGTAGAAGGTGAGTCTCTTTCCTTTTCAGGTTCGTCATTTCCGGGTAAGTCTCTTTCCTTTTCAGGTTCGTCATTTCCGGCTAAGTCTTCCCCATACAAGGCTTCTCCATAACTCGCAATCTGATTGTCATAAGGTTGGTTATGGTCAGCATGACTGGCTGGAACAACATCGGAGATGGTGTCTGCACAAGCTGGAGCATTACCAGCCAACTTGTCTTGATCTGCAGTCACATCATCTTGACCAAGACTTGATTTATGGGTCAGCAGAAGATCTCGCTTGACAATGTACGCCGAGTCATTTGGCACTGATCTATCTGCAAACCAGTGGACTGAAACAATATCATCCTCGTCCGAGGGGTGATCTGCTCTTTCATTGTCTTTCTGAGTGGTCCGTCGCGTTCTGGGCCTTTTCTTGGGTTCTGGTTGTTCAGGTTTCACTTCCTTGGCTGCAGAGAGGAACCCACAAGGGAGTAAGAGGTCTCTGTGTAGGGTGCGTATGGGGCCATCCCCGCCCTCTGGTTTAACGGTGTAGACAGGGAGGTCTCCAGCTCGTTTCACCACCACATAGACGGTCTGCTCCCATTTATCGGCGAGTTTGTGTTTTCCTCGAATGCGTAAGTTCCTGACCAGCACTCGGTCCCCGATTTCCAAGGTAGATGTGGTCACATGTTTGTCAAATCTGGTTTTGTTCCTTTCGGCTACCTTTGCAGCACTCCGTGTAGCTATTCTATAGCTCTCCTCAAGATGGGATTTGAGGTCCTTAACATATTGGGAGTGTGACTTGTTTTGTTGTTCTCTCACAGGTAAACCGAAAGCCAAATCGACAGGCAACCGTGGCTGACGCCCAAACATCAGCTCATACGGTGTGAATCCAGTTACCTCGTTCTTGGTACAGTTGTACGCATGAACTAAAGGCTTTACAAAATCCTTCCAATGTGACTTGTCTTTGTTCTCCAGAGTTCCAAGCATACTTAAGAGTGTTCGGTTAAAACGCTCCACCGGGTTGCCCCTGGGGTGGTACGGCGTAGTCCGAATCTTCTGTATGCCTGCTACTTCACACAGCCCCTTGATCAACTGAGACTCAAAATCAGGCCCTTGATCGCTGTGTAATTTTTCAGGAATGCCATAGTGTACTATGAAATGGTCCCACAGACACTTTGCGACAGTCCGAGCTTTTTGGTTCGATGTTGGGATAGCGACTGCATATTTAGTAAAATGATCTGTGATGACAAGAACATCTTTCACATCACTGCTGTCTGGTTCAATGGATAGGAAATCCATGCAGACTAGCTCGAGGGGTCTTGTCGTCATGATATTCACCAAAGGTGCAGCCTTCTCAGGTAACGTTTTCCTGCGCACACACCTGTGGCAGGTCTTTATCTTTTTCTCCACATCTGAGGACATTCTTGGCCAATAGAACCTGGCTCTGACCAGATCGAGTGTGCGCTCTATTCCCATATGACCCATATTGTCATGTAGGCTTGTCAACACAGACTCTCGCAGGTCTTCAGGTAAGACCAACTGGTAATGTTTATTACCGCCTTCTCTTCGTGTTCTGTAGAGAATGTCATTGCACAGCTCGAACCTGTTCAACTCTCTCAGCAACAGGACTACGTCTGGAAGTTCTTTCCTCAATGTGGGAGGGGGTTTCTCCCCACTCTCCATCTGGGTAATAACATGTCTGATGCACCGATCAGATCTCTGGCTGTCTCTGAGATCTGCCGGTGACAGGTGGGGAATGATGTGTAAGCCTCCCAATGTTTCTTCCTGCTCAAAGCTGTCAGGTATAGCATCTCCAGAAATGGCAAGACTTTCGACAAGGGTTATACCTGCATCATCACCCAAAGCTTCAGAGGTGGTTGAATGATAAACAAACTGTCTCTCACAGATAGCATGAACAACGTCCTGATCGACTGAGTCAATATTGTCTGGATCTGACAGATGTTGTTTTGCGAACTGGCATATCCGGTCTCTCTCTTTTTGAGATGTAAGGTCATCAGGTAGCCTGCCATGAGGACGACGCGAGAGTCCATCGGCATCTCCATTTTGTTTTCCAGAACGATACTGGAGTCTGAAATTGAAGGTAGAGAGGGACGCCAACCACCTGTAACTGGTTGCATCGAGTTTTGCTGAGGTGAGGATGTAGGTCAGAGGGTTTGAGTCTGTGACAACGGTGAACTGATTGCCATAGAGGTAGTCACTCAGCTTCTCTGTTACAGCCCACTTTAAAGCCAAAAACTCGAGCTTATGTGCTGGATAGCGGGACTCACTACTTGACAAACCTCTACTCGCATAGGCGATAACCCGCAGCTGTCCCTCCTGCTCCTGGTATAAGGCTGCTCCAAGGCCCGTAGTGCTCGCATCCGTATGAAGGATGTAAGGCAGCTTTGGGTCAGCAAAGGCCAGGACTGGAGGCGACGTTAGCTTGTCAATGATAGTCTCAAATGCTTTCTGGCATGCAGGGGTCCACCGTCCATAAAACGGCTCCTTTGGATCATGATACTGATTACTCCTCCCTTTTGATTTGCAATGCTTCCTCAGTGGTGGATAACCGGACGTTAGATCGTTCAGCGGTTTCACAATACTTGAGTAGCCTTTAACAAACCGTCTGTAATATCCACAGAACCCAAGGAAGGATCTCAGCTCCTTAAGGTTCTGAGGGACTGGCCAAGTTTTAAGTGTGGCTGTCTTTTCTGGGTCAGTTTCTACTCCGTGTTGAGAAACAACATGCCCCAAGTACCGAACTGAGGACTGGAAGAACTTGCACTTCTCGGGGGACAGCTTTAAGCCATACTCCTTTAAGCGTTCCAGGACTTTCATGAGTCTGGCTTCATGCTCCTCAAGGGTTTTCGAGAAAACTATGAGATCATCCAGGAAAACAACAACTTCCTTCAGATTTATGTCTCCCATGCATCTCTCCATAAGCCTCTGAAAAGTACTTGGCGCGTTTGTCACTCCCTGTGGCATACGGTTGAACTCCCAGAAACCTAGTGGACAGACAAAGGCAGTCTTGGGCTTGTCACTCTCTGCAACTTCGATCTGATAATAGCCGGATTTAAGATCGAGTGTACTGAACCACTTGGAACCTGAGAGTGCGGTGAAGGTGTCATCCAGTCTTGGGAGGGCGTATGCATCTTTCACTGTTTGTAAGTTTAACTTACGGTAGTCAACACACAGACGTACCTGACCGTTCTTCTTCCTGACCACAACAATTGGCGAAGAGAATGGGGACTCGCTCTCGCGGATTACTCCAGTTGCGAGAAGCTCTTGCAAATGCTTTCGAACAGCCTCTATGTCGTGCGGGTGAATCGGTCGGGCTCTGTGTTTGAATGGTGTCTCATCTGATAGCTTAATGTGGTGTTTGACCTTGTCCGTCCTTCCAAAATCCAGATCAGTCTGGGCGAAGACCTCTGGCATACTGCTCAGCTTTTGAGTAATGCGGTCTTTCCAGTCAGAAGGGATGGGAGAGTCGGCAAAGTCAAATGTCACACTAGAGGTCCTGGATGGTTCACACTCTGATGGCTCACTCACAATTTGTTTGTGAGATAGGACAGTCTGTATTGCACTGAGTTCTGCAATCACACTCTTTGCTGGGATGGTAATGTCATGCTCTGACTCATTGGAAACTACTACAGGTAGCTTGCACAACTGGTTATTTGGCAAGTCAAGGAGACAGGTTTGCACCAAAAGCCCCCCAGGCAGGGAAGATACTGAAGGATATTCCAACAGGGCAGATCTCTCAGTGTAAAATTCCTTGATTGATACTGTCCCCTCAAGAACGACTGTTTTCCCAGCTGGGACATTCACTTCATCCTTGCCACGCATCCTCACTAATCCAACGTTTTCATCTGAACCTTGCTTTTGCCGCAACTCCAGTACTTTGAGTACGGTTCTGTACCCATGAGGAATGGGATGGTAGCCCTCTGGGTTTGCCTCTCTGTACATTTCATACACTACATCAAGAGTGTTTGTTCCTATCAATACACAAGACTTCGTTAATGTCCCGGTGTCTGGGACTACTAGAGCTAGCGTTTTGACTTCTAGTTCAGCACCAAGAAAGTCTTTAGGAAAGGTGATTCCAATCTCAACATAACCCAGGTAAGGTACAAGCTGCCCATTGGCCCCTTCAACCTCCAGAAGGTCATGTAGTGGCTCTATCTGTTGCTCAGACAAATACTGGTCATAGTAGGACTTGGTGACAGTGGTCACTTGAGAACCTGTGTCAAGGAGACAACTGCACACCTTACCTTTGATCGTGACTTGACCTGTACTCTTTGTGCCTATGAGCCTCTTAGGTAGTCTGAAAGGTTGTTCTCCAACATGGGATTGCCTCAAAGTGGCCTGTGCTCTTGGTTTAGCTTGACTTCCAGATTTAGCGGGACGATGTTGACCTGCTTCAGTCCCAGTTTGCCCCACAACTGAGACTGCGTCTAAAAATCCTGGTCAGCAGATGGAGTGTTTTGCATCTCCCAAATGCGACGCTTCTCTCTCAATTGCTTCCTCTTATCAGCGACAAGAGTGGGGTCTGGGTCATTACTGCAACTTGCTGAGATGTGGCCATCCTGACCACACTTGAAGCAGTACCATGGTTTTGGCTGGGTGCTCTGCCGCAAGTTGGCAGGCTTCGCACTTGTGACCTTGATGCTAGGTGTTGCCATAGCCATCTCACGTAAATCACACTCGGCCTTGTCCTTAGGCTTCGAGCTTTTCTTCTGTTTCTTTGCCATCAAATTAGTAAGCTGACTCTGTAGGGATGCAACTTGCTTCCTCAGATCTGTCAACGGGTCAGAATCAGATTGAGTCACTGCCTGTAGCTCACTACAGGTGCAAGTCTTTTGACAGTGCGCCACAACCCGCTGCCGGGTTGAGCCAAGGTGTTTCTTCATCCGTGTAGCTTTAGCTGCCAGTCTATCTTCTTCTGTCCGGAGCATTAATAGAAGTTCTGAGAATGTTGGGGGTTGGCTTTTCTTGTTTTCAAGATTAAGATCTGAGAGCAAGGTGTGGTCCCAACATCCACGACAAAACTGCTTGAGAATGTGTTTATCGGCATCCCCAGCAGAGACTCCTCCCCTCTTCAGAGTAAGGTTCAATGCGCCCTGAAGACGGCAGAGGTACGCAGAGGCCTTTTCACCAGGATCCTGAAGAGTGTTCATGAATTGGGCGAAAAGCTCCTCTCCATCTTCCACTGTTCCAAAAGCTGCATCCAACAACTGAAGGTAAGTCTCAGGTGTAGCTTCTGGGCTCAGTCTGTTGACAATGTCAGCTGCAGGGGACAACAAGCTCTCAAAGATCTTTCTAGATTTTTGAAGTTCAGACATGGCAGGGTCTTTCCTGAGAAGTTCGACATGTGAACGCCATGTGTCATAATCTGTCTCACCGCTGGGTCTGGGGATCCTGCCAGAGAATGACCGGAGTCTCATTGGAGAATATGAATGTGCAATCAAGTCATCTTTCTTCACGATGTGTTCCACAATGACTTTCTGAATTTCAGGTGGGTTGAAACTGTTTGCCGCACTAAATGGGCTCTTTTTGAAATCAACAGGTAGGTGTGGCTCCGCACCACCTTGAATCAATCCTACCTGGGGTGGATCTTCAGAAAACTGCTGGCGTGCAATCTCAGAAGTTTTAAGAGAGGGGTGAAGCTGGTTCTCCCTGTCTGGATCATCAACTTGCATGGAGGAGAGCATACATTCATCATCGGTCTCTGAACTCCCAATGATTTCACTGATCTCTGTCATCATCGACTTCAGTACCTCTTCAAAACTTTTGCCACTCAGTTTTGCCACCTGCTTTATTTCATCTAAGTAGGACTTAGTAGCACTGCCACCCACCTTGGCAGTGTAAACGCTGGAGAGAGCTCTTACATGGTATTTTACACCGGGCTTCCCTTCAACTTCATATGTGTATGGCAAAAGATCAGTTAAGGCATCAATGGCGTTACCACTTCGGTACTCGACGATCAGGTTTTTGAAAAATTCTGAGTTTGGATCTACAACTGGGACGGCTCTAAAGGTACCATACTGCTTCAAAAAGTCAAGAACCCCTTCATCATCCGATGAATTGAGTGTACCACTAACAATTACTGCATTGGGGACTTTGATACCTGAGCTCAATACAAAATCCATCTTGTGGCAATAGCAAAAGATGTTTCAATGACAATACACACTTTAAGGAGGTTTCACTGCTGATATTCATGCACCAAAGAGCTCCTGGCTGGCTCGCCACTTTTGTAGCACTTATGTGGAGTTACATAAAGTACCGATGGATAATTACCAAAGTAATAAGCAATTTGGGCTAGTGTCAGAAGACTGAGAACGACTCTTAGAGCTCTGGTACACAAATGGCAGAGAAACCAGACAAACACAGTTATGTGGCTTTAAAAGTACTTTAGTGATGTTAAGCCTTGTAAAAGAAATTTGTAAACAACACAGTATTACAACAGGTTTTAACAGAATGTCAAGTATAAAAATTTCCCCCAAAGTAGCAAAAAAAAATAGAATTAAATAAAATTGTGCACAAGTAAAAGAATTAGTCTTTTTTAAGTCCAAATGGTACCGGTGGGGCCCATAGAATTCATCTGACAAGGAGTGTGCGTGTGATTGTCTGTCCTACCGTACTACTTGTACAGTAGAGGACTGTAGTCCATCAATGTGCAAATGAGTGTGCGTGTATATGTATATCGCCTCCTAGGATCTTGGGTTGGCTCGCCATCCAGTGAACACTGGAACACTCTGGGTTCTGGAATCGCTGACCTGGTCTTTGGATTCGTCCCATATAAAAACCTGACCTATAAACAATGGCCAAATATATGTCACGTGCCCTTTAAGGATAACTCTCACAAATTAAACTAAAGTAGTGTCACAGTGCAGTAACTACTATTCAGATCAGCTATCATCAATTCAATCATCATCAGTTCAGTCATGTTGTACAACATTAAAATATCAAGTTTCAAAGGTCAAAGTATCAATATCCAAAATTTCACAGTATCAAGGTTCAATTATTTGTAACCTGCAGTAACATTAAAGATTATCTACAAGGTTGCAAACATGCAGGAATTATAGTCACCATATAATTCACTTTCATTGTAAACATTAATTACATCCATCAAAATAACTCACTGTACATATATATCTAATCACAAATAAATAAGTATATTACCCCTTTTAAGAAATGGAATAATATGCAAATGCTTATCAGAAATTGAACAAAGTGCAAATAATCAATTTCAATAACCCGTAAACACAAGGACTCAGTCCACAAATAGGAGTATTAAAATAGACGTGCTTAATCCCGCTTGTACCATAGGCCTACCAGTACAAGTGGAAATACACTAAAAATTACCTCCAAGTGTTCAATACTGAGTATTGTAAAACAACTGATTGACATCAAAATTTAAACAGGAAGCAGGATAAAGTCTGATTACAATTATCTCTCATAAAGTTATTTTTAGCTGCTTTAACCATTTACAGCTTTTCACATGTTAATGACTTAGTTAACGATCTAACTAGCATAACAACAGCGTTTCAGAGACATCGAACAACTGTACCCACACTCCGCACATCACATGTCTGATTAGCCACATTTAGCTTACCGCCGTCGAGTGGATGCTCAGCATTTACATGGAGCCACAGCTCAGTAAACCCTCCGGTTTCGCTCTGCCCTTGACAACAACAAGTGCAAATACATAATTTGTGAAAAATACCAGTTTAGATGGTATTTCTTTTAACTCGTTAGAGGTTAATTTCTCCAGCTTACCGATAACAAAAGTTTTAGTCCGTCTGCTCTGTTCGGCTGTAGAAGCAAGAGACTGAAAACTTGGGAGCTGGTACTAAGGAGGGACAAGAGCTGCCTAGAGCTTCACCGATTGGCTGACATGTGAGGAGTGGGGTAAAACAATTGGCTCTCATCAGAGCTCATCAACCCTCTGAGAAAACTTAACCCTTGTTTGACCAGAGCATATCATATATAATCTGCATCCCTTCTATGTTTAAATAAATATTTTGATCTCATTTCACTTTCATTAACAGGGACAGTAAGAACAGAACAATGAACATTAAATGTTTTAATTTTTCTTCTCTTTTTGTTTGAGATGATTTTAGGAACTGGGTTACATAAGCACAGCCTGTTGTATTATAAATACCAAATGTGCATATTGGGCTTTCCAAATTAATCTGTTCGCTGAGTCACATGTATTTTCACAGTAAATTTGTCGGTGTCTGGTTTTTGGCGCAAGATACTAACAACATAAGTTGAGGCTGAATTCCAGTGTGTTAAATAAACTGCTTCTACCGAGATACTAATAACATACTACGATGGACTAGTTGCAGCCACTTTACCTTCCACATTTAATTTTGTCTAATACTGGCTTCTGTAGCAATAATACGTTAGAATTTCTTCTGAAGACGCGGCCATTAGTCCAGTACATTGAAGTCGAGGTTTGTTTATTTTGTTTATGGTGTCAGTGACGTCCTGGCTTTTGCCGGCTATGAAATAGAAGTTGATTTAAGGAAAAGCAGATGCTGGCTTCACGGTGCAGTTGAACGCTGGCAACGCGAGAGCGAAACACGTCCGTAGATTTGGTTTATGATACGGCCGTGTTCCGGTGGTGCGGCCATGAAGTGCAGTAGTGGTTGGTGCTAGTTTTAGTACATTGGATAGAGGTTTGACGGTGGTTTGTGGCGTCAGTCGAGTTTTAAGGGCTGCGGTCATAATACAAAGTAAAATTTTAAGTACATAGAGTAACACCTGGTTTATGATGTCAGGTATAACTTCGGGGATGCAAGCATCACTTTTATGATGCGACTTTGCCCCGTTGTGGCGGTCATAAGCGCAGAGAAAGGGGTATTTTGGTCTATGGTGCAGTGTGCTTTAAGAAGATCTAATAGTTGAGCTCAGAGGTTTCTGTGCAAATTTCTGCTGATGAGAGGCGCTCTCTGTGTGTCACACTGATGGTGTAACGCGCTGTGTGTGTAAGGCGCGCTCTGGCCGTGGGTGAGGCGCGCTCTGAGTGTGCTTTTTGTGTGTGTGTGAAGTCTGAACACAGTGACAGTGACGGTTGATGTGTTTGATTAGGAGGACATTAGAGCAAAGACACATTTTAGGATCAAAGGTTGATGCCTAGTGTACCTGTGGAAATAATTTTGCCCTAGGAGTGGCGACCCTCCTGTTCGTGGACGCGCGGCCAGGACCGGCGGCGTCCGGGTGCCGAGGTGGTGACTTGGGGAGGTGAGGGCCCCCGCATAGCTACGGAATAACACTGGGACCGCAGCGTAATTGCGGGTTCACATTTATTCCGGACTAGAACAAGACACATTTTGCGAACAAAGGTTGAGTCTAGATTAGTAAAGAAATATGAAAAGGTTGAATTCCTCGTTTCAGTGGTTGAAATTGTTGTGTGCCTGTCCCCTGACGAGTGTGAAATTAAAATAAAGAGGGAATTTGGAGCCACATAGAGATAGACGGGCATAATTGGGTGTATTACTCTGTGGTGTAATAAAAATAAAAAGGAGAGATAGTAAGAGGTGTGCAGTGGAGAATTATGGAGGAGTAGAGAGAGGAATGTGTTGGGAGACTGGCGTACAGTTTACGCTGTCAAGGTAGGCGGGTTGCCTGCTTATCGGTTTAAAAGTGATGAAAATGAAATTAAAATAAATCTCTTAGTGTGTTAATACAGGAAGCTGCGGACCTGGACCAACTGCCCCCACAAGCACAGCGGCCGAAGCAAAATTATAGGTAATGGGAACCACACCCAGCACGAATCAGCAGCTGTGAAAAAGACAGCAGCGAGGAGAGAATTAGAGGAGAAATTAAGAGAAGTTTTAACACATAAAATTGGGGCCAACGGACTTGTGGAGGTTGGGAAGGCGTCCGGAGCATCACAACAAAAAGGTGAAACAAAAACACACAAGCAGAGAAATCTGAGAGAAAGGCTCCTTTTAAGGTAACGCCTAGTTTGAGAAAAGATAAAATTAACCTGCTTTTATACAAATGCACATACACGCAATGAAGAAACAGCTTACACTCATGAACACGTGAAGATTTTCCAGCAAGGCTACAGCAGCGAAACTTAACATACATCTGGTGTTAAAGGATAAATACATTACTGACAAATAAACTCTCTGGGTTGCAGGACAACAATTTAACTTAAAAAAAAAAAGACACTGGTCTGACCAACCAGTGAAGACATGACAAATTTAGGGGTTAAAAGATTCAAATTGTGACATGTTTTCTGCTGATTGATTGAGACAAGTGATTACTGAATGAAAGAAAATTTCCTTTTGGGCTTTTAAACATGATCTTAAGAATTTTAACAGGTGCATGTTGTCCTGTCAACTTGGTGGGTTAGGAGTTGATTATATCGGGAGAGAAAAAACAAAAAAAGGGGGAGAGAAGGCTGACACAGGGCCTGGCCCCGTTGTCTCCCCTCTGAATAACACAGCCAACACAACATCATTTTCCTGTTCGTTTGTTTTTGTTTTTTTTGTTTTGTTTTTGTTTTTTCTATATATATTTAATTACAGGCTGCTTTGCCGGCCCTGAAAGCCGAGGCTGACTGGACTCCTGCTCTCCCCCATACGTGACACTGACCAAATGCTGCAACAGCTGGACCCACAACAACGACCTGAGAATGTCAACAGACCTGCAGGAATGTGATCTCATGCAGCCGAGACGGAGAGCACTAAACCTAAGGCCCGTTTCACTACACGGGGGAAAATTCCCAGACTGCGTCAGCTGACAGAGCTGTGACGAGACGCCCGCCAAGCCCGAATGAAAAGTAAGGCCGAGCGAAAGAATGCTGACCTTGATAACTTTGCATTCACACTGTGCAGGACAGTGATGGACCAACACGGATGATCGGGCGGCAAAAAGGGCGTGACCGAGACAGGAGGAGTAACTGAGGTCAGAAGGCACCTCAGAATGGACAAAAAACACAGAAGAAGATGCAGGTTTCACCTGCGGTGAACATCGACACTGGAGAAAGGACTGCCCCAATTGGGGTCAGAACCAGGACGGACAGAACTTTGGGCAGCAGCAGCAGCAATGGTCGCAAACAAACTGAAAAGGAGGGGGGCAGGACCCCAGGGCACGCTTCAGGCAGTGGTTTACCCAGAACACCAGAACAGGAAAGTGATGAACAAACACACACACACACATACACACACACACACACACACACACGTCTCCAAACACACAGATTCAGAATGAAGTGAAATACACACATGAACACGTGCACTCGTTGAGTGAGTGAGAAATGACACACACACACATATACACACACACACACATTGGAATGCTGATTCACTGAGAAGTGATCCACATACACACACACACACACGCTGATGCAATGAAGAATGCTTTGCTTATGCTGATATGCAAAATGCTGCACACAAACATCCCAATGCATAATTTTTATGAGGAGCCATTGATTACTTAGAATGTGTTATATGTCACCCAGAGGGCATTTATGTAGATTTTAGGAATAAGGTCTAAAAAAGTTTGGTTATGAAAACAATGTCTGTGCGTGATGTCTGTTTATGGCTCAAGGCCTTGACTGAATTCTTTGCTGTGCTTCACACAGCCCTGATGAGGAACAGTGGCACAGAGTGAAAATGATGAATTAATAGTGTAAGTTTTAGGTCGGAGTACGGCATTTTCTGTGATTGAGTTTTAATTCAAGGAGGAACAAAAGGTGTTACGGCACCTGAGGTTCTCATTCCCACACAATATTGTCCCGGCAGGAAGCAAAATGTTCCTGTGAATTTCTGGTTGATTGTTTGGTTTTGTTTAGCGCTAGTTTGATGTTATCAGTGAGCTTTGGCTTGTGTTCTTTCTCGTAAGCGAGAGAGGGATAGTTTTATGCTTGGACATGTCTGCAACGGGCCCTAGTTTGTGTTATTTTAGTAGTATTTTGTTGGTTATGTCTGTTTTCGTTTTTGTTACAGTGCACTGAGATAAGAAAATCTGAGAGGTGTGATCCACCGGTGGTGATATGGTGATATGGTGATATGTTGATATTTTGTGAGTTCATGATTTAACAATCAGCTCTTTAAACCAGGCCTGAAAGATTGAAATTTAAAGCGCTATAAAATATTATTACTGTAAACAGTTGCAAAGTGTGCTTCTCCATGATTGTAATTGGCTTGGGAGAAATTCACTTATAGGGAACACTGAGAAGTTCTGAGTCTAAAAGGATTGCACCGAGTCAATCCGGCCCAAAAAACAACAAGGAATTGTTTTCCTTTAAAATGATGACGTCATCTTGCTGGTGATGGATGCTCGAATATGTTGCGCGTGAGACTCCATTATCAGCAACATCTGGTATGAATGTGTATGGAGGTATGCATGTGAATGGACTGTGATGGACTGACGACTAAAAGTTTTGACTGACTTGATACTGAGACAATGACTGCACCAACTTTAGGATTAGTAAATGCCAATAAACAATTCATAAACAATTCACCCAGCCGACAAGAGAAGGGTGGATGCTTCGCTTTGTTTTGTTTTGTTTTTTCAGGAGCAGGAGGATAAGAGAGACTGGAGGAGGAGACTCTAGCTTCACATAAGTATGAACTGCAGACTTAACACTGTGGTTGCTGATTTTGAGTTACTGATGTTTGCATTAAGAAAACTGTGCTATATTAGCTGTGTTTTGATTAAGGTATCATGTTATATTATTGGGAATGCCAAATGCTACAGTGGAGATAACTATTGATATCACTCATGACTGGAATATGTTACTATTAACCACAGCAGGCCACTGTAAAAGGTCAATTAAATTTTATAGAGGAAAATCGCCAAAACCTTAACAATACCTATGAATGGCTTGCCACATTCAGAATAGAGATATGCACTAACAAACATTGGTCCACGTGATTTAGGTTCTCATTTGAAATAGTAAGTTATTAGATGTAGAATATAATTGACAGGGACATTTGATAGGATGTGGTACTGCAAAAGAACAAGAGCAAAGTAAATAAAGAAAATATTGTGTTTAGTTTGGATAAATTCAAATTAAAATGTACCATTACACTCAGAGGATCAATATGGAATAAAACATATGCAAAATTTGTAGGAAGTACATGACTGATAACTGTTCTGTCCTGAGCGTTTGTTTCCAGAGCACCCACTTGACCACACCAACAGTTTCTCGCCACCGAGGAGGGGTACTTGCAAAAAGAATAAAATAAAAATCTGAGTTTAACAAAACATTTTAAATGTAAATATCAAGCTTACCTTTCTTTTTCCATGAAATGTGCTTGTGGGCACGCCAGCCATTTTGAAAAGGTGGGCAAAACAATTGGCAAGGCCACACCCCCACACATGTGATATAATTTTAAAGGTACTGTTGCCCTCTCTAAGAAACATCAGGACTTAGAGGAGTGGCAAGTAGAGTATGCGAGCTACAAGCAAAAACTAAAATGTGTACTACAGTGTGCAAAAAATGAAATACTGGGTCATCAGGGGGTCATGAGGGACATTTATAAAACTAAAAGTCCCACTAACCTTAAAGTGCACTTGAAAAGCTCACACAAGAAGGTTAACCTAGCTTACCTAGAAGACCTCATCAGGGGGAGCACACTCCCCCTCCTTGAAGAGCTCACCCACTCAACCCGCATCCCCAGAAAACAGCTAACCCCAGATAAGGCAGCGTGATGTATCCCGAGACAACAGGACTGGGACATCTAAATAAAGGTGTGAAACAATCGCCTTCAAAAGGTTATCAATTCACTTCAACCAAAATTAGGACCACTCGGTGCGGCAAGAATTAATAGTTATTAGTCTCAACACCCAAGGACAACCAGAAGAGCATGACTGATATGATGGAACTGGGATTTTGTTACACTTAATTTTTGCAAAACACAAATAAAACTAAATTGAAACTAAGGATTTTCAGAAAATAAAAACTAAACTAAACTAGCAAAGAATTGGTAAAAACTAATTACAACTGGTAAAAATTGAAAATCTGGAGTCGAAACTAAATAAAAATAACAACTAATGGAAATGGCGAAAAGTTTAAAACCCTGGTGCAGAGATTGGCAAATCTGACCAGGAAACGTTATAAAATGGATTGTCAGGATAGTCAGCGTTAAAGCCACTTTTGACAGTCCATACTAGGATGGCATTGGACATCTTCGGGGCGGAGGAGGGTTGGTGTGACCAGGGTGTGGTTTGGCTTGTTGTATGTATATTTGAGATCATATGGCTCTGGATAGACCAGTTACCTGGGCATGCAAGGATGACAGACTTTATTACATGAGGAGAAGGGAAATTTTCGGGATTGAAGATCCTCTGAGATGACAAGGCTGGAGCAACGGTACTCGAGAGAAGAATTTCTGATACTTTCTGAGATATGATGTCACTAACCTTCTCTTTTAATTGTCTAGCTCCAATGAATTGACACATGGGAGTGTGTCAAAAAGGGGGGTTGAGTCCAAATATCAAACAATGGTTTTATGAACATCTGATGACTTTATTTTTGTGTTTAATAATTTAGGTATGGTAAAACTTAAGCATATAATGGGTTAGACTTAGAGAGGATTCATTAATTTTTGATTTCTTTTACACACACATAGATTATGATTAGAATAGGTTCTGAACATAATATTTTGAACCAAATTTGAATCATTAGAAGAACAATGGATAACAATATTAGATTATCAAGGCTAGGGAGAGAGGTGTTTTGGTTTTCTTGCAGAGAAAGGAACAGACACCAGACGGGGACCCGGAGATATGAGGACCCTTCACAGCAGGGACAGATGTAGGGACTGCCGAGACAGCAACTGGGGTCAAGTGTCATGGCGTTTGGGCTCCTGGAGAACATGGATCCCACAAACACAGCAATAACCATGAAGGGGTTGGCGAAAACCAGGAACACCAGACCAACGAGGTTCAAGAGGCTCTTGGCAAAAAGGGGGACACGCCAGTGAACCCAAAACACACAGATCTTTGTTTGAACTCAGGGCCGAATAATCCCCAGAACTGTGCAATGACTAAAGGGTGGTCTAACCCCGGAGGTCGAAGAAAGAAGCTGAGAATCACCCAACTGGAAGACACTGGTAGCTGCAGCCATAAAAAATAAAGGTTAAAAGCTCCTTAGACAGAGGTTCTAGTCTAAGTACATTTGAAAGGTATAAGGGGGCATTAAAAAGGGGGTGGAAAACTGGAGCACCAAAATAAAGCTGTGGGAAAATTGGGAATGATGGGAGTGTCATCTGTAACTGCTGTTATGGTTGTAAATCTAACTTTGCTTGCATCTGAACTGCGTGAACACAGAGGTCATCCCACATATGGTCCACCCGTTAAAGGGGACAGAGGGCCTCAGGATCAAGAAGACCTGGACCTTGTGACCCTGGAGTGTATGTTATAAGTGATCTCTTTCAGAGATCAAAAGGGGGAATTGTTAGATTATTCTGTTATTATATGTTACCTTATATATGTAATCAAAATAGTTGAATTAGAATACTGCTGTAGATCACATTATACTCTTTAATATAGAGTGTGTGAGCTGTATGTAGTTTAGTTCTCGTTATACTTTTGAGTTAACAGAGAACCCCTTGATCTGCTGGGAATGTGTTACAATGTTTTCTTGACATGCTTAATTGTTGAATCATGAAGAGAAGATTGTAAGCAGGAGACTCTGTGTCTAAGACAGGGGAGATAGACAGACCACATTCCATACCCCCACCTTACAGAAAGCAGAGAAACAACTGCCGAGGTCATAACTTAGGCGCTGTAACAGAGAAAGAATGTGATGTTTTGGCTTTTACGACTAGCTGGGGGCCACTAGAGACTATAAAAAGCTGAGCAACCCGTCACCATTTTGAGACATGTGCCTGACCCTCTGGTAGCATCTCTCCCGTCCGGACGTTGTAATGCTCTGACTGTTGAATTGTATGGAAATAAATGATTGTTGATTGAGCATTGATACACCGAGTATTGTCCCTCCTTCAGCCCAAAGATTCAAAGAATTGGGAGATTTCAACACAGCAGGAACTCTTCTTAAGCTGGAACATGTCTTCGCGGATGCGTGTATGTGTGTATGTTGGGGAGATTAGGGAATGGAGTCAGAGGTTCAAGCACATGATTCACCGTAGGAGACCAGCCTTTACCGCTGTCTCTTCAGTAATATGTAGAAGGGGCGCTACATATCACACTCTAGCAGCACACAAAGCTTCGCCACAGGTCGTAGGAGAATGTTTTTGCTGGTTTTCACCTTGGCTTGACGAACCCTACCTTTGGCATCCTCAAACGTCTGAATCACTCGACCCATTAGCCATGAATTTCTTGGACCGGAATCATCCACGATGAGGACAATATCACCTTGACTGATATTTCTTTGTGGCTGGGCCCACTTTTGTCGCCTTTGCAAGTCTGGCAGATACTCCTTGATCCACCGTGTCCAAAACAAATCCGCCAAGTACTGGACTTGACGCCATCTACGCCTCGAGTACAAGTCGCTCCTGCTGAATACTCCAGGAGGTAGCGGAGTTTTGGCTTTCATCAAAAGCAAATGGTTTGGCGTCAAGGCCTCCAGGTCGTTCGGATCGGTAGAGACTCTTGAGATAGGGCGGCTATTGATAATCGCCTCTACCTCACACAGCAGTGTGTGCAGACCCTCCTCATCAAGGATCTCCTGCTCCACAACGGAGCTGAGCACTTTGCGTATGGACCGTATCTGCCGCTCCCAAACTCCTCCAAAATGCGAGGCAGCTGGGGGGGTTGAATATCCATGTGATGCCTTTAACCAACAAGGCTTCTTGAATCTTTGCATTATCCAAAGCACGCACTGCTTCCCGCAGCTCCCTCTCTGCACTTACAAAGTTTGTTCCATTGTCAGAACGCATCAACTGAACCTGTCCCCTCCTAGCAACGAACCTCCGCAATGCATGAATACAAGAGTCCGTGTCCAACGAATTTGCCAGCTCAATATGCACAGCCCTCACTGTCAAGCAGGTAAAAACTACGCCATACCGTTTGATCATGGACCTACCCCTTTTGATTTCGAAGGGACCAAAGTAGTCCACACCGACACTTGTGAATGGTGGCTCATCGAGCGTGAGCCTTTCAGTAGGAAGATCTGCCATGATCTGACTTGCTGCTTTCCCATGATGCCGTCAGTGGCGTGTCTAGAAAATTTTTGTTGGGGGGGCCAGGTAGGGGCACAGATTTGGAGAAGGGTGGCAGATTTAATTGGCAGATAATGTTTTAAAAAAAAAAATTCTACCAACCATTAACCATAATTCAATAATCCTATAAACCTAATAACCAAATGCACTTTTAACTCTTATTAGAATGAGATTTTAACCACTACGGTGCAAAGTTTTTAGATACTGCGTTGATAAAGTACAAGAGATACAATCAGTGCTTTGTCAGTGTTTACTCAGCATTCAAGGACAGCAATATTTGCATAGCATTTTTACTGACATGTAGTGCACATATGTTTTGGGCAAAAACATTTTTGAATATTAAAATACGAACATTTGTAACAAACAATTGACAAATTAGCCAATGCCAATGCAAAACTTTCTCTGCCTGTTAAAAAAAGAAGATAATCTTCTCACAAACTGGTGTTTGATTTTGAAACAGGAAAAAAGTGGAGAAACAACTGAAAAGACTAACATTTGAATAAAACCTGAAAGCAAGTAAATACTTTCTATGCTGCCTTATGGTAAACTTTGGTAATATTGATAAAGAACAGCACTGGCTGATGATGAAATACATTCAGCTGGCATGGTGACACTGCCAGTATAACCTGCAGGGCTGGACTGGGACAGAAAATCGGGCATTTTGACTACAGACCGACCCACCAGGTATTAAAGCCATAAAGCCTTTGAATGAAAACAAACGCTGTGGTGACAGTGATGTACAGTCTTGTTGGTATATGTATGATTTCTATACATTTTACGTCAGATAAAAACTTTGGTTGTAAGATTTAGATAATTATTTAATAAAAGCTAGATATTTTAAATGAGAATAGGAAAGAAAAGTATTTCTTTGTGCCCCCTTTCCCTGTTAATGCCCTACCTGGCCCCCTGGCAAAACTTTGCTAGACCCGCCCCTGCACAGTTACCAGCTGTCAGCTACATAAAAAAGGATCCTGGTGGGTGGTCTTCACGTTTCCCTCTCACCAGATATCCAAACCGACATCATGACCAGCAGCTTTACAGCTGTGGCTCCAGCAAACATCAGCTGATACTAGAAATTAATATTAACCCTTGTGCGCCCGCCTGTTCTCGGGGCGTGGGTCGTGGTGACCCCCCGAGGTGTGTGTGTGTGTGTGTGTGTGTGTGTGTGTGTGTGTGATGATGATGATGATGAGTGTGTGTGTGTGTGTGATGATGATGATGATGATCCTGATGATGGTGGTGGTGGCGATGGGGGGTCTTGGTAACCCCCTGGGGGGGGGGGATATGTGTGTTTTATGATGATTAGGGTGGGGGTCCTAGCGACCCCCTCGGGCATATGTGATGATGATGATGATGATGATGATGATGATAGGTTTGGGGTCACTAGGACCCCCCCGGGGGGGGCATATGTGATGATGATGATGATGATGATGATGATAGGTTTGGGGTCACTAGGACCCCCCCGGGGGGGGCATATGTGATGATGATGATGATGATGATGATGATGATGATGATGATGATGATAGGTTTGGGGTCACTAGGACCCCCCGGGGGCATATATTGTGTGATGATGATGATGATGATGATGATGATGATAGGGTGGGGTGGGGTGGGGGGGGGGTCGCTAGGGGACCACCGTTGGGGCGCTTGTGTTATCACGGCGTCGGTGGCGTCCGGGGAGCGGCGTCGCGGGAAGAAGAAGAAGAAGAAGAAGCGGCGCAGTTGGGACAGTACGTGACGGCGCAGTTTGTACACACGTGCGCTCGGCACTCGCGGCACAGGATCTTGGTCTTGACGTCTTTGCTCCTGGGACACACGCGGCACCTGCGCCTCTTGACCGGAGAGGAGTCGCGTGGCGTAGCGTTGTTGTTAGAGGCTGCCTCAGCGGTAGCGCCTCGGGCCGCGACTCTGCCTCCTCCTCCTCCTCCTCCTCCTCCTCCTCCCGGTCCTCACGCTAAAGCCGCCCTGGCTTCGAGCATGGGGCGCGCGAGCGCTTTGCCCAGTCGCTCGAGGAAGAGCCGTCGTCTGTTGAGCTTGCCCGGCATCCAGTCGGGGTGAATTTCCCTCCACAGCACGAACGCGTTGTAGGCCGCCACGTCGACCATGTTGTGGAAAAGGGCCACGGGCCACCTGCGGGTCTTTCTCCTGCAGCTGTACGTGCTCACGACCTTGTCCAGGTTGTCCACTCCTCCCTTGGTGCGGTTGTAATGCAGCACCAAGGGCGGTTTCGCGCCGCTTCTGTTGCTGCTGCCGCCGCTGCTGTTGCTGCTGCTGCTGTTGCTGATGCGGCGGCTAGGCCGGGGCTCGGGGCCGGAGCGATGGTGGTAATAACGAGGAGCTGTGGTGAGGAGCAGCACGTTCTTGTTCTTCTTGGCCACGTAGGAGAGGATGATCGTGTCGGGCCCTCCTCCTCCTCCTCCTCCTTCTCGTCCTCCTCTTCCTCCCCCTCGTCCCGCGGAGCCGCCGAGTACCACGGATTCGACGGAGCCCACGGCCCTGCCCTTGACGCAGCGCAGCTCTCTGGGGATCTCGGGTCTGTTCGACCGCAGAGTGCCCAGCACGGTGTGGCCTCTCTCGCGATAGAGCCTATCGGCGAGCTCGCGCGAGGTGAAAAAGTTGTCGCACGTGACGTTGCGTCCCGGAGTCAGTCCCTCGGTGAGGTCCACGACCACTCGAGTGGCCAGGTGCTTTTCGGGAGGGCCGCGCTTGTCGGGCTTGCCGGTGTAGACTTGCATCTTCCACGCGTAGCTGGAACGCGCGTCGCACGCCACCCATATCTTGATCCCGTACCTGGCCGGCTTGCTGGGCATGTACTGTCTGAACGGACACCGTCCTGATGGATGGATGGAGAGAGAGAGAGAGAGAGAGAGAGAGAGAGAGAGAGAGAGAGAGATGTGGGAAAGCGTGGGGGAGATTGGGGCAGAAACGCAAGGAGAAGACATTCAATTCAATTCAATTCAATTTTATTTATATAGCGCCAAATCACAACAAAAGTCGCCTCAAGGCGCTTCATAGATACAAAGACATAAAGAGTCATAGACTTCATAGCTTCATAGCTTCATAGACATAAAGAGTCATGCGAAAGCAGCACAAACGCGGAACCCAACACAAGTATGCAACAGAGCAGCGAGCTAGCCCGTTTTCGTCATCCCCGCTCCTATTCCTCCTCTCTTCCCCCAGTCACACACACACACACACACACACACACACACACACACACCACATAGTACGTACGTACCTCTGAACGGCACCAGTCTCTCGTCGACGGTGACCTCCGGTCCCGGGCGGTACATGGCGGGCAACCTCGCGCACCACTCGTCCCACACGGCTCTGATGGGGGCCAGTTTGTCGTAGCAGCTATCGCCCTCGCCGCCCTCGCCTTCGCCTCGCCCGGCCCTTCTGGTCTCCCTGTCGTCGAAGCGCAGCGCGCTCGAGTAGGCTCGAAAGGTCTTGAGCGGCATCGTGGCTCTGAACACGGACCTGCCGCTCTCGGCGTCCCACAGGCTCTCGCAGGCCTCTCCCCGGGACCTGTACACGCCGGCGAGCACGAGCAGCCCCAGGTAGGCTCGGAACTCGACGCGGCCCATGGGCTTCCATCCGTCGATGGCGGGCCTGCGCCTGCCCGCTTCCAGGTTGGTCATGGCGATCACCGAGTCCTCTATCTCCGGCGGAAAGTAGGCCATGAACGCGGAGGCCTCGTCTCGCGCCGCCGCCACGGCCTCTTCGGTGGGGCCTCGTCCCGGCGGGTCGAGGTCGTCGTCTTCTTCTTCTAATTCTAATTCTTCTTCTTCTTCTTCTTCATAGTCTTTGTCTTCTTCATCGTCATCGTTATAATCATCAGCGAGGACGTCTTCTTCTTCTTCTTCTTCTTCATCATCATTGGCGAGGATGTCTTCTTTTTCTTCTTCATAGTCTTTGTCTTTGTCTTCTTCTTCTTCTTTTTCTTCTTCTTCTTCTTCTTCTTCATCATCATTGGCGAGGATGTCTTCTTTTTCTTCTTCTTCTTCTTCATTGTCTTTGTCTTCTTCTTCATCATCATTGGCGAGGATGTCTTCTTCTTCTTCTTCATAGTCTTTGTCTTCTTCTTTTTCTTCTTCTTCATCATCATCATCATCATCATCGGCGAGGACGTCTTCTTCTTCTTCTTCTTCTTCTTCTTCCTCTTCTTCTTCTTCTTCATAGTCTTTGTCTTCTTCGTCATCGTCGTAGTCGTAATCGTCGGCTACATCAGCGTCGCGAGTTTCACCGACAGTGCCGCGGCCGCGATCGCGCCCAGGATCATGAACGCCACCTGCAGCGCGGCCGGCGTCGTCCTCTTGCCAAATCTCCCGAGTCCCCCGCCCCGGTGGGTCGGCGCCTGCTTCTTCTTCCTCTCCCTCTCGGCGGTTCGACTCGCCTTGCGAGCCGCCGTCCTGGCAGAGTTGCGACGCCATTTCGTAACCGCGATCGTCTTCCTCGCAACTACCCACCCCATCGTTTTCGTCCTCCTGATCCTCCGAGTGGCTCTCCTCCTCCTCGTCTGCGAGCGTTCGGGCCGTCGGGTCGTCGTTGTCGTCCCCCTCGGCCTCTTGCTCCTCTTCCTTGCTCTCGTCCTCCTCCAAGTTCTCCTGTAGCTGCTGCTGCTGCTGGTGCTGCTGCCGCTGCTGCCGCTGCTCTTGGTCTTCCTCGACCCCTAGCCCTCGATAGCGAAACGTGGCCGGTCGCAACAACGGAGCCACCGGAGCCGACCACGCAGCGTACGCCAAATGCGATGGCGATGGCGACGGTGATGGTGAGCGGGAGGAGGAGGAGGAGGAGGAGGACACCGCTGGCGATTGCGATCCGCCTGTACCGACCTTAGTGCTCTTTGGCTCCCACGGTCTAGTGCGTGACATTATCTTCTTCTTCTTCTTCTTCTTCTTCGTCTTCTTCTGCTTTCGCCGGGGTGTTTCTCGACCACCTTTTTACAAGACTTTATATCTCTCTCTCTCTCTCTCTCTCTCTCTCTCTCCAATCCCATCCCATCCAATCCCCATCCCATCCCATCCCATCCCATCCCCATCCCATCGGGGGGGATCTCGCGACCCCAACCTCCTCCCTCCTCCCTCCCTCCCTCCGCGGGGGACCCGCATCCCCCGAGCCCGCCATCCCATCCCCATCCCATCGGGGGGATCTCGCGACCCCAACCTCCTCCCTCCCTCCGCGGGGGACCCGCATCCCCCGAGCCCGCCATCCCATCCCATCCCCATCCCCATCCCATCGGGGGGGATCTCGCGACCCCAACCTCCTCCCTCCCTCCCTCCCTCCGCGGGGGACCCGCATCCCCCGACCCCGCCGCTCTCCCCCTGGCGGGTGCATCAGGGTTAATAAGTTTTCTGTTTGACGTTTAGTCAGCTGTGTGAAAACCAAGGAGGAACCCACCCGGGGGATTAATAAAGTTTTATTTTATCTAATCTAATAACTTTAATCTCAGCCAAACCGATTTACTCACGAACAAACAAAACACTGAAAAAAGCCCAACAATAACATTTTTAGGTTGTCTAAGTGACTTATATATTACGTTTAACCCGAGCAGCGAAACTCCGCGGTGATCTGAAAATGACGTGCCGGGAGTTGTGCCGTTCTCGGCCGCATCAGTAACCCTCGAGCTCCCGGCTAGCTGTCGAGCTGGTGGGTAGCAGACGCCTCTGAAAACGTCGAAGCACTTTTGCAAATATGGGATATCTTGATAAACCGAGCAGATATTTGATGTTTACACAACTACTTTCTCGCCTGAAAATATGTTAAAAGTTTATTTTGTGACCCAGAAAGATTAGTATGAGTAATTTTAAAACTTAGTAGCGGCCGCCATTGCTGGAAACTGGAGTTTGGCTGGGCCGCGCTATGAATTCTGGGATATGGTAGTAATTTGGACAGCCTTCGGCGCGTCGCTGTGACGTAATCGGTCTACAAATGCGGCCTCAGGAGGATGCAGCCCATGAATTTGGACATGTCCAGAGTATAATCGCAGCCTTTGCGGTTAGAAAATTGCACTTGATCATGTCGCGATATTATCGCAAATGCGATATATCGTTCAGCCCTACCACAAAGTAAGAATATATTCGACAGAAGCTTAGTGAAGTGGGATATTTGTTGTGTCTGCGTGCATAACATGGAGAAAGCCATAATGTCTGCTAACTTCCAGAGAGTTGTGCAAGCGGTAAAGAAAGCTTCAGGTTTCGTTGAAGAGACACTGTCATTCACAAGCCTCGCACAAAAACTGGGACATACACTACACAAAATCTCTGACATTATCCATTGTCGAGCAGAGGATTAAGCCCTAATCAAGTCCATTGACACGTTCAAGAAGTTGTAAGCCTCAAATTGTCTCGCTGTGCCTTGAACACATCGAGTGAGACAAAGTATAAACATTGCCCTTCACAGAAGATGTTCAGATTCTCCCTCACTACTTTCAAAAATCTGCAGCAAATGCCTTTTGTTACTTGGAGAACGAAGCCACAGCTTTTTCTTTTTCATTAGCATTCAAGTCTCTGAATGAATACAGAATAAAGATCTTACCATTTACATAGTGCTCGAAGCAAAAGAGTAAAACAAGACAAAAAAAAAAAACCCTTCCATCTTAGAAGTACATTAAATTTCATAACGATAATCCAAGCAACACAGCACAGCTGGCCAAGATTTCCAAACTTCTTTTATCAATGGAGAAAAGACTTTCCATGATCCAGGGAAAATCGCTGGATGAGATTGAAATTCAAGGTTTGTATTGAAAGGAGCAAATATTAGGGCTAGGCAGGAGTTGATCATTATCCTTAATCAACAGAATTAAAACCTTAAAACACGGACAATTAACAGAATTGTCCGTGTACAATGATGGTACAGAACTCGCAACGTCGGCATGTGGTACACGTGAGCCTGTGCATGCAGTCGCTGAGTCCACAAACGCAGAGCAGGTCCAAGACACTGGAGATTGTGGTAAGTTATGACTATTTTGGTTTCAGTGGATAAAATGTGTTTGTTGCGAATATTAAAACTTAATCAAAATGTGTAACCAGCAAATGAAGTGCTACTATGGATGCCTACAGCAATGAAACTGCCGCTCCCTCTGAAGGTAAGGGAAGTTTAGGTCTAAGTACCCTTATGTGTTTTAAAATATAAATTTAAAATAGAATAAGACAGAATCAATAAAATGAGGTACAGTTGGTTCCCTAAGCTGATGGACACGTTCTTTGTAATTTTATTGTATTTCTGTCTCTGTACACCACCTACACCACCACAATGGATTTTAAAATTAATCAATCCATATGTGATTAAAAGTGTAGACTTTCAGCTTTAATTCAAGGGATTTAACAGAATCACCACATTGTAGCCATTAAATGTAGTCCATTATTTTCAGAAGCTCAAGGTTAAGGACAGCGGACAAACATTTTTAGGGCAGGGTGTCCCCTGACTATTTCAAGACATACTATGGTGCTCAGAGGATGCATGCTCAATCATTAAGGTAAGTAAATCTCAAAAGGTTGATTCTGTTCATCTGGACATATTGTTTTCAGTGGGAGGAACGTCATGAAACGCTGCGTCCAGACGAACAGAATCAACCTTTTGGGACGAACTTGGCTTAATGATTGAGCATGCATCACAAAACTTGTATTCAACTTATCTTTTTACACACTAGAACACTGAAAATGTATCAAATGTCTAAAATGAGACAATGTAATATTTAAAGCGAACATTAGCTCATTTTGATATTGATGGTAGCAACACACCTCAGAAGTTGGAAGAGGGTAGCATCCCTTCTTTTAACAACAATCAACAAATGTTTAAAACTGAGGAGATCAGTTGCTGGATATTCCAACAATTTTCTGCTTCTTCCAGATAAAAATGCTTCTCAAGCCCGTGATTCAAGAAGAGCTCCCATAAAAAAGGTGGTCCAAGGCTGAGGTTGCTGCAGTGATGAAGCATTTTAATGACCACATAAACAAAGGGAAACTGGCCACCAGAAATGAATGCAGTCATTGGAAACTGGCAGAGGAACCAGTGTTGGCAGGAAGAACAGTTCAGAACATAAAAGATTTGGTAAGAAACAGGTTTATCTGCGAAACAGCATAAAGGAGAGTGTTATATCCACTAGGATTACTGTTAATGTTAATGTACTGTAATTAACTCTGTTAATTACCTTTTTTTATTTTATTTAACTTCTTCTTTGAAATGATTAGCACGTTTGCATTAGTGGAAATAGAGAAAAGCTCTGTTTTATCACTTTGAATATTTTTTTATCACATTTGTTTGATTTTAAGACCTTTGAACTTCTCTTAGCTGTGATGTAGAGGCGACCAGGGGGTGGGACTTTAACCCCAGGTCTCATGACACATTACAGGGACTTGGAACTGAAAACTGGGTTTGTGTGTATGGTTATTCTGGAAAATGTGTTTGGTGCTTTGTGGTGCTCTTGTGGTCCTTGAGAAATGGTGCTTATAAAGTCCCTCTATAATCTGCACAAAAGAACTGCACATGTAAATGCACTATATGTATTAGCATGACATACTAATGCATACAATGTTCTATTTCTGCTTCTACAGATAAACTCGAGAAGCAACCCCAGATCGGATCAAAAGTAAAATTGTTTTTTGGACGGTTGGGTGGATACATCATTTCCATAACTGGCCACCGAAAGGGTGTGGCCATCAACATGAGTATTGAGGAATAGAATATTTAGATGTACAATGAGATAGAGAGAAAATGAAGTATTGCACAGTGGTATTTTATAGAGGGAAAGCCCTTGGAATGGGGGGGCTGTGTTATCAGTGAATCAGAGGGGGTTGAAACGGTAGAAAAAAAAACTAAGCATGGTGCCCACATCATCCGTAAGTACGAAAACTATAAGAGTTATAGTTACCTAAGAGGCATATACATTGTTTAGTCAGCTGATCAGAGAGAATGAACATGTCTTTTGATTTATTAGGTTGAACAGCACAAGACTCAAAAGTACCATGGGCAAGCAGCGGTCCCTCTATAGGAACGAGCACGCCTGGTTGCAGCGTTACAGCTATTAGAGAAAATATTGAAGGCAGTTCGGAGGCATCTACTTTTTCCCCACAGTTCCAATGGAGGTGTTCATCATAAGCTACCAGAAATTTCAAGGCAGCCTGGGAGAAGATGAATATGGGGACTGCACCCACATTCAACATGCTATATTTCTCCAGTAGCACTTATGTAAGAAAACCTTTAATTTTTTAGACATACTATGAAGTAGGGTTGAAGTGTCATGGAATTTATTCATCTGGTTTCTTTTTAAAACATTAATTATTCTTCCCGGCCAAGCAACAGTTGGGACGTAAAACTTAACGACACAGTGGCAACATTTATGTGCTGTGATGCCATCACAGCCAAAAGGGTTTACCAAGGTTATTTAAACAAGCTAAAGTCAGACCTGTTTATGTTATACATTTATCTGTACACTTACATTTATTAATAATGAGCAATATTGCTTTGCACAGCTTAAGGACCCTGCAGAGGACACCCTCCAGAGCTGAGCACTGACAACGAATGCATTTTCAACATATGCAGCAAAGAAAGTGAAAAGGAGAGAGGACAGAGAATCTATGCAGGACAAAGACAATCAAGGATCTGACCAGGAAGAGCAGGAGTCATCAGGACCAGAGGAGCTTCTAGAAAGATGGCTCTCCCAGTGTCTGAATAACAAGGTATGTGTGCCCCGAATCCCAAAAGTGAGAGTTTTGATTGGTTGCACTCCTTTCATATATAATCTTTTAGTCCAACATGAACAAACGGCAGCACTACTAAATCCCTGCCCTGGTTCACAGAAGCTATTCACAGCTTTAGGTGAATTTGCCGTAAAACTAAGCGCCTGTGGAAAGCCACAAAACTTGAAGTTCATAAGCTCCACTATTATCTACCTTCAAAAACATGGTGAAAGATGCGAGAGCCACTTATTTCTCTGAACTACTCGCAGTAGGAAAAAGAAATCCTAAGGTTCTCTTCGACACAGTAAATAACATAGTCTCCCCCGCAACTCCGTGCACACCTGTCTTTTCAGATAAGCACTGCAATGACTTTCTAGGATTTTTCCAAGATAAAATCAGTGGAATCTTGGGATAATTTTTGATCAATCACTGTCGTTTGATGCTCATATCAAGTCTGTGACCCGCTCCTGCTTTTTTCATCTAAGAAACATTGCCAAACTCAGGACTATTGTATCCAAAGGTGAACTGGAGATGCTTGTCCATGCCTTCATCTCCTCTCGTTTAGATTACAGATTACAGCGTCAGAGTGAACTTCTTACGTGACTTCTACATTCAACACAGACACTCTCACAACCCAAATCCCGATGTCGGTTTTGAATAAATTCACTTTAAAAAAAATTTTTTTTTAAAATTACATTTATGTATGCTGTATGTATTTTGTTCATTCCTAGGTTGTCAGTGTAGATGAACCAAAATACTCTCTTTGGTCATTAACATTTGAAGCACTGGAACATGAAAAGTAACCCAAAATTATCCCTTTTCAGAAAAACAAAAACTTTTCAGAAGCACTTCAGGTTGTGAGGGCACAAAACTCTGTTTAGTCTTTCATTTTAGTGTTTTCATGTGGACGGAGATATTTTTTTTTCAAAACTTCACGTGTGGACGGGAGTTAAAACAAAACACCCTGAAAATCTCCATTTTCAAACATACTCATCTACAGGCAGAGGCGAAACAGAGGGGGAGACGGTCTGCGGGAAACAAAGAGAGATCTTAGTGCACGGTCCATGTGCTGGGCAGGTGAGCATATCTAGTGGAGCTGCAAGTAATCCAGCGGTCAAACACAGTGAGGTAAAGGCAACCTGTCATCTGGAGGCTTGACTGTGAGCAAAGAATTAATTCCACTAAAACAATGGCAACATTCAACTACTGCAATAACCTTCACTAATGCAGATTCACGGACAATCTGGCAATGGTGGATTGCTGGTCTTATATCTCTGCAGCCTCATTGCTCACAGGTGCAGCTAGTCGGTGGAAACGAAGGGGCCCCGCCCAGGGGTGAAGACACCAGGAACACAGGTGCTTCACCCAGACCATAACAACAGCTTTTGGCTCATTTCCATCAGCAGACCCTCTGTATAAAAACATACAGATATCATTTACAGACCATGTATATAGAGACAAGGACAAAAACAGTGATCACATTATATTAGAACAAACAATGACAACAAGAGTGGACAACATAGGCCAATATAGAAAACAATAATGGAAACACACCAGTTATATTGCACATAAGTCCTGTCCTGATATTGCACTGACCCATTACACTAATAACTGTGTCCCTTTTTGTAATGCTATAACTCTATTTCACGTGCAATATATAACCATGATTAATTAAACATGATCACAGCCACCCTTTTAAATTACTCCTAAAAATAGGGAGGCTTGTCCTTTCCCTCACTGACAGTGGAAGACTATTCCAGAAGCTCACTCTCTGATATGACAGAGCATTCTGTGAAAAGGTGGTCCGTCTAAATGCCAATTCATAATCACCTCTCACAGTGGCTCGAGTCAGTCGAGACCCGGCAACACTGCTAGACTTTAGATTAATAAGATCACTCATTGGTGGAGGCGCCCCACCATGTATAACCTTGTAGATCAGACAGGCACATTTAAATAATTTGAAATTGATAAAATTTAAAAACTTGTATTTATCTAAAATTTGACAATGGTAGTATGACAAAGGTTTCTTGTCTAATATTTTCAATGCTCTTTTGTAGCATACTTAAATTGGCCCAATAGAAGCAAGACTCGTATAAGACCAACTTGTAATACAGTATGGAGTATGAGCCAGTATCATAGAGTAATGTAATCGCTGCTGTGTCTGTTAATGAAGTGCGAATATGTCTAAAGTTCCGTATATTAACATTTACAGTTTGCTACTTTTTAACGTTTTTTTTTAAAGGATAATTTCAAGTCTAGTAGCACTCAAAAAATACTTAAATTCCTCAACATTAATTAGTTCTTGTGCACCCAATCAAACTTTTATGCAGCCACGGTTGTTTTAGGTTTACTAAAACACAATGATACGTTTTTTAAAAATTACGGCACAGGCATGAGTCATTCAGCCATTTTTGTAAATCGCGTAATTCCAATGAAAGCTGATGGGCTGCAAAATTAGCAGTTTTGGCTTGTGGAAAAATTACCGTATCATTAGCATACACGATCGCGTCCACATTTTTGCACACATTGGGCAAGTCATTTACATAGAGTGAAAATAACAGGGGGCCTAGAATTGAACCCTGAGGTACACCTTTCGTACAGTGAAGATGGGGTGACTTACTATTCTTTATTTGCACGCATTGTTTTCTATCTAATAAATAAGACTATCCATTTAACAGTGTGATTACTAAAGTTAAATGTTGACAGTCTAGATAAGAACTCAAACGCATGCTTAAAATCAACAGAAACAGCCGCAACATAACGGCTCTTGTCTAAATAAGACTTCACCATCTGAACAAAAGCAGACAGTCGTTTCAGTTGAATGAAGAGTGTGAAATCTGAATTGCATAGAGTGCAAACCGGGTTGGAATCATTAAGATGCTCATTGATAGAATTCACAACCCACTTTTCCGCTATCTTTGAAAAGATAGGGACCAAAATACAAGATTTACAATGCTTAAAAAAACTGGTATCACAAACAAACTCATCCCTTGCTTTAGAACTTTTTAATTTTGAGATATACTTTCTATTTCATTTTCTGTAATTTTTTTGAATATTGAACTTTGAGTCTTGAGAAGAGACATCCATTTTGGGGTCGGTATTCCCCCGGTATTTTGTTGAGAGTGACGTGAATTATAAAACAATTGTGCAGTTTCATTAATGGTACTTTGGACGAAATCATTTAACTTAGTTGCTAGGCTAGGGTGAGAGGCTCTGATACCAATTCATTGGCAAATTTAAGTTCAAGGTCTTTATCTGTTTTGTGTTATTTATCCTAGATTTCATGATGTGTCGTTGCTAGTCTTTTAGTTTTGGTTTCTCTCTCAAGTATTCCTATCTCAGTATTTTCTGAGTTCTAGTTCTTAGGTTTGGTACCTTGCTCGGTGTCGAGTCCGTGTCTCTGTCCCTGTCATGTGCTTCCTGTTTTATTTTGATAGTGGTGTTTTGTGTTCAGCTTCTGTTCCCCGTCTGCCTGATTACTTCTAGCTGTGTCTCCCACTCCCTGATTTCTCCCTTGTGAATTTTAGTCCTGTCTTCCCAGTAGTGATGTGTCGGTCGCGAACGAAATGGCTCTTAGAGCCGGATCTTTGACGTGAACGACACGAGCCGGATCCTTATCGCGTAGTGATGGGATTTCCGGCTCTTTTTAGAGAACCGGCTCTTTCAGTTCTCCCAGACAGTTGTTGTTGCATCGTACCCTCACACAGGTGTGTAATTCCTCCGTGCTCCTGGTTAAAGTGTAATTTGTTAGTTTTTTTAGTCTTTAGTTTCGTAGGTCTCAAGTTTTCATGTTAGTTCCCTATTTCCCAGTTTATATGTTCTGTTCCCTGCATTTTGTCATCTGAGTTTTTCAGCACAGTAAAGCTGCCTCTTTCAGTTCATTCCTCCATGTTCCGAGTCCTGCGTTTAGGTCCTTGCAGCAGGCCTATGTAAGCCCAAACACAGCAAGGATTTTGACTAAGAATTCAGAAAAAACGTGATTCACCAAACCAGTTTGTTGAAGATGCACATTGTTCTGCAGTCAAGTCTCTTTGAAGTCACCATACTAATATCTGTTTAACTGGGAAAAAAACAGTTGTGAAAAAAATACACAATTAAAAAATGCTTTTAAGGTGAAGTGGCATTTATTTATTTCTGATATGGTTTTAGGTCACAACAAAAAAGACCAAGTTGGATTCACACCTATACCAATAATCGACACAGGTACCCACCCACTTGAAAAGTAAAGGCAAGTAGGCAGAGCAGTTAGTACTTCGTTTGTGCAGATTTGTGCAGGTAAAATTATCGTTTGTGCTGCTTTGACTTTTGAGATATTACACTTTATTTTATAGGTCATTCAAAGGTCAACATCCCAGACTGCTCGATAATGGACCAAAGTGGTCTACTCTTGTGCTGTAAGGAGTGTCATGGCCAGTAAGAAATGTCATGTGACAGACAGACGGCAATTAACAGTTCAATTGAACTCCAGTGTTTCATGAGAAATACAGATCTCTCCCTGCACACTTGCCACTCCAAGCGGTTCATGTCTGAAAACCTGTGTGAACAAATCGCTAAAGAGTTGTGTGAGGGCAGAATGGAACCAGCTGTATGGAGGTCAGCGCAGGCAGCAGATTTGATGGATGTTGGAGATCCTGAGCCAAGCCACTTTCCAAATTTGGCCACTCTGCGAAAAACCAAACAAGAGAGAATAGACTCGGACCCCATTGCATCTCTGCAATTATTAAAATATAGTGTTCCTCACAGTGGTAGCATCCGAGATATTGGGCTGGACAGGTTTTCTGTCATTACTGGAGTCAAACTCAGATGCATGTTTACAAGACATTGTCAAAAAAATTTCCCCCAACTGTGTGTTTGATGCAAGTTGTGAGAAAACCGCTGACACCAAATGGCCATATCTTCCTTTATCAAGGCATTCTGACAGAAAACAATTGCCTCAGTGTCTCAGTGGTGCAAATGCTGTCAGAGAAACAGGATGTTAATGCCATCACAAACTGGTTGACAGAATGGATTCGTGCAGGTGCACCTGTGCCAAAGGAGGCTGGGAGTGACTTTACTCTGGGAGCTCTGGTCTGGTCCTTAATGAATGCTTTCATGTCCTTCTTGGAACCCAGTCTGCCAAAGTCCCCCCTTGTTTTATCAGGGTTGATGTTGTGCACTGCATCAAGATGATATGCCAGTGGGACTGCCTGAAGAAGAAAACACATCGTGTTAAAGATTTCTTTGTCAGGTCATTAGCAAAGCTTCTTCAGTCACAATACTTGGACGATGCAAAACAGCTCCTACGTGCTATCACTGTTGTGGCCCTCAGTGAGGCAGAACGTGATGAAGGAGCCGCCCTTCCTTCAGAAAGCTGCAAGAAATACCTGAAAGCCCAAATTCCTCAAGACTCCATCATCATTCCAGATGAACAGACAGAGGAAAGTGAGAGATTGGATTCAGTTGATGAGATCCAGACTGACCTACGACACTGGGTAACAGAAATATGTGAGGAGAGCAGGTCACCTGCTGCAGCAAACGAGGATAGAGATAATATTCACTTTCTCCCTGAGATTATTCCTCATATAATAAGACTCGCAAGTTACTTGCCACTCTGGACACGAATAATGGTCCCTCTCTTCCAAAGCACCAGCATCACAGCAAGTTCAGCCACTGTTGAAGCTGAGTTCAAACACGAAAACTTGCCTGTTTGTGTCAATCCCTTTATTGCTCATCATCTTTCCTTCATCGAAGGAAATATGCGGATTTGTTCTGCAAAAGATCAAAGATGAGGCAACAATCACTGTAAGTCACAGATGCCAATTCTGGCTCCATGACGACTCGCAGTGCAGAAGACAAAATGAAAATGGATGCTCACCCGTCTGTGGGATCTGATGCTGCCACAAACATTCCTCTGGCTGATGAAGATGCAGTTGAGAACTGGAGGGGCCTGGCTGTTCCACCCAAAAAAGGGAAGAGGACTTCCTACCTCTCTCCATGTACCGAATGGCTCCATGCAGATGAATCTTTTGGGGTGAAGGTGGGATTATTAAAAAGTGGAAACCTTCATCAGCCTATTATATTAGGGCAGCGGTTCTCAAACTCTTTACAATGAGTATCACCTCAGAAAATATATGGCTTTTGAAGTACCACCATTATGACCGACATTAAAATACAATAGTATAGACCTATTTAACAACATATACAGTTTACACGAGACAATTTTATTTCTTATAAGAATGTTATTTATTTTAACTGTCATAAAAAGCCGCAACTGTACTTGACTGAAACACCCATCAAGTGACAATATGAAGTGCACTGCATTTACACATTCAGGATGTGACAAATGTACTGCACTGAAACACTTAGCAAGATTGTTAACAAGTGTACTGCATGAAAACATTGACAGCAAAAGGGATATAATAACAACAGTGTCATGGTCCTGGGTCAAGCGACCCAGTATTTGAGTTCCATGTATCTTCTGTATTCATTTGCACCTAGCTTAGTTCACCTAGTTAATTTCTAGATTGCAGTTTAGTTTTGTTCCTTAGTTGTTTATGTCATCTCCCCCTGTACTAAGTCTCCCCGGTTCATGCGTCATGTCTGCGTGGTTATGTTTAGTTCTTGTCATGTCTAATCTCCATGTTTCCTGTTTTACTTTGAAAGTCTGTATTCAATGTCAGTGTATTCAGTTTCACTTCTCCTGTCCTGTCTTTAGGTTCATGTGTGTCAGCTGTGCTCCCATGTGTGGCCACTTCCCCTGATCATCCCTCATGTGTATTTAGTCTCTGTGTTTCATACAGTCTGTGTCGCGTTGTCTGTGTTCTCACCTCCATGACCGAGTTTTCTTAGTTTGTCACAGTACTAGTTTTCCCAGTTTAGTTATAGTCTAGTTTAGTCACGCTATCCCTGCTTTGTTTGTACACTTTGTCTTCAGCCATAATAAAGGCTCGCTTTCTGTTAAGTTCACTCCCGTCTACTCACTTGTGTATGCACCTGGGTCCATTACACACACCACCACACGGCCTGTCTCTGCAGACCGTGACAAACAGCTACATGGAAACAATCAAAACATTAAAATTTTGTTGTTACTTGGTCTTCATACCTAATGAGAGGGATGTGCATGGCGTTCTGTGATGTCTGCGTCGATTGAGGTCAGCTTCAGCATCAAGTTGGATTCAGCATCAAATCTGTTTCTATATTTTGTCTTTATGAAGGCGAGTGAAGAGAAGCCCTTCTCAAAAAAAATATGTGGTCGCAAATGGGAGTTGAACGTGCACAGCCTTGTCTGAAAGTGCTGGGTATTTGCTGCGCAGCTGCATCCAAAAGTTCAAACAATGTCTGATTTCTGAAAGCAGACTTCAGTGTCTCATCACAAGATAGTTCTGTAAAGCTCTCCTGCTCAACAACTGAGAAATCCTCGGGTATGTCAGAGGCTTTAATGCTGAATGGATTTCTCATCCAGCTGTTCACTTCTCCTGTCGCTGGGAAATATTTATGGGCTCAAATTGTGGTCATAAATATTTTGTATTTGTAAATCAGGATTTGTATGTGTAAAAAGATTTTGTGTGTGGACTTAGCCAAAAAATATGTGTGAAACTCTGCACTCAAGTATCAAGCTACAAGTACGAATTTTGACCCCGTTTTTCTTCCTTTCATCTGATTGGCCAATGTCATGTCAATCACAAATTTAACTATCCAATCAGAGAACAGATGGGTTTGGCTATTGGAGGGTGCTTTATGGAGCATGTTTTTGATGTTTTAGAAAGCGACTGCTGTTTGAACGGTCATGCCGCATTAAATCCGTCTTTTACGTCACTGACACAAGACAGACGCCAATTATCAGCGCCGGAGAAGACAAACGAGAAAGCATGGCGGAAACTGTAGACGGAGCGAGTCAATGGACAGAAACTGAGGTTTTGGACTTGATTAGCACAGTGGTTCCCAATTTTTTTTTTTGCTAGGTCCCCCCTTGTTTTGCAAGAAAAATGTTCCCCCCTCCGGTGCGTGCACGTGCGCACAAACACATCCTCCAACCACACGCACCCATATTTTGCTCCATTGCGGTTTATTTCACACCTCAAACATTTAGTAAACAATTAAGCAAATACAAGTAAACTGCAGGTAGTAATAAAATAATCTCCAAACTCTCTTACACTGCGTCCGCACCTACACGAGTATTTTTGAAAACACGTAAACGGTGTTTCAAATCACCGAAAACTGAGATTTTTTTAAAACTCCTTTTTTGCGTTTACGTGTGGACGAGGAATACAGAGTTCGTCACACAACGTCAAAGGTATGTGCCTTTATTCACATCACGCTGTGGCCACGTTATTGTTTACATGAGATGAACTGCAGAATGGAGATAGAGACGAAATGCTGTTAATCTGACTGTCTGCAGGTTTTACACGCAGTTACTGTCCCTCCATTTACAAAGGCAGAGGCGTCACAGTGTGATTATTTTACGTGTTGTTTTTTTCCTGTGTAATAATGTTCAACAATGCTATCAATACATTTTTCAAAAAATGCCTCTCTGTGCAAAATGGGTTGAAAAACAAACAGCTGTGGGATCCTGTTTGTCCGGGATTTGAAGAGCCCAGCGAAAACCAACCCTGCAGGGAGACCTACCTCAGCACTTGTGCAGGTGAAACCAAAGAGAAGATTTGCTTCAGCATATTTTCTAGTCTTTGGCTTAGAATGAAGTTGGTTTGGAAACATATTCAGCGATGCTTCATCTCCTGCTTTGCGTTTCTGTGGCCCCCGTGCTAGCAGTGTCCAAGCGTTTGGTTTTTTTTCCCCCCCTTTTCATACCGCGCCCTGCAATGGATCTGCGCCCCCCCCCCCCCCCCCCCTAGGGGGCGGGCCCCACACTTTGGGAAGGTCTGGATTAGCATATGGGGAGACAATTCTATTCAAGCTAAACTTGAAGCGTGGTATTGTAACCGGGCTGTGTTTGAGTGCATTGCCAAAGAAATGGTTGGACACAGGTGAACGTGGCTACAGTGTCAGAGGAAAGTGAAGAGCCTCAGAGCCAAGTTTAAAGAAGCTAAAGATATAAACAAACAAAGCGGACGTGGTCGAGTCACCTGCCGTTTCATGATGAGCTTGACTGTGTTTTGGGCGACAAACCCATTTGTCAGCCAATAGAGCTGATCGATAGCTCCATTGAAACAGCCGAAGAACAGCCTGAAAGTCCAGGGGCTATCGCTAGTCCAGCTTTCAGCCTCAACAGTGAAAAAGGTATGCTAACTTGTACTTTGTTGTAGTCATGTGTGGAGAATAAAATTGTGGGTGCAAGTAACGTTACATTAAACGTTCTGTATAACCCATGTCTAAACACATAACATAACTGAATAAATTACTGAACAAAAATTGAGAACATTCTATGTCAGCAATAGCGAAATTATAAATGAAGGCTGAACTACATCAGCTGTAACCATGTACATAGCATTTTAATAGGTTGTATGATTGTATATTTGTATTTTCAAAAGGTGCCTGTACACTGGGTGATGGTACTCCTGTGTTGCTGACATTTGATTCTGCCTCAAAGGAAAGTTCATCTGCAGTCAGTGCAGATAAAGAATGCATAAAAAAGAATGCATACATATATTAAATAGAAAATTGTTGTTGCAAACTTTTCATTATCCTATTAGAAAAAACATTTTTCAAGTAAAGTGTCATGTCGAGACCTCACAAGGCAAAATAATGTATCCCTAAGAGTTCAATTTTACTCTGGATTCCTAAGCATGGATAAAGCACACACGTATCTTCTAATTAATACAACTCATTTTGTCAATGAGAGAGAAGGGAGAGATTGTAATGTAAGACATACTGTAGATTGTGCAATGTTTTTCAAATAAAAACCGTGAGCTGACCCAAATGATCAAATACACTACACTCTTAATTTCTGACCTATACTATTTTGGTGATGTTCTTATTTCTCCAAGGTGTGTACAAGAACTGCATATGAAAATTCCCTCTATCCTTGAACATAAAAATTATCCTTTTGTTGAAATAACACAAACAACTATTCTCTTTATACATACATCTGCCAAGAGCAGAAAGAGAAAGTCAAAGATGGAGTCAACTTTGGAAATATTTGCGGACACGATTACAAACGCCTTGAAGAATGATGAGTCGGAGCTTCTGTTGAAGATGCAAGCAACTCAGCATGAGCACGATCTTAAAGTTCCCTCCATGTTGACCCAGCTTATCACATGCCAACAACCACCTTTCTACCAGCAGGCAGTACAAGCTCCACATCTTTACTGCCCAACACAATCTTCACTCATTCATTCCCCTCCATACCCCATGGCTTTATCTCAGTCTCCACCATTTGATATGTCCAATCAGTCTCTGTCTTTCCAACAAGATTTAGTTCAACCTCTTCCTTTTGGTAATGCCCTTCCACCATCTCACAATCCGAGTCAGCCCTTTAGACCAGAACGACCAAACCCTCGAGATCAGGCTCAGCGTGCATCCTTTAACCAGGCCTATAAAGTCACCCTACCCTCCCCCAGATGAACAGGCTTAAACTACTTTAACCTCCTAGGACCTGGCGTCCACATATGTGGACATCACATTTTGGGTTGTCTAGACCAAAATACTTAATTTTGCTCTACAGGAGCCTGATATCCACTTAAGAGGACGTTATACTGCCACTGTTCTATCAAAATTTTAAACGAATATCCTCATATGTGGATCTCAAAAAGTCAGGTAAAAAAAAAAAAAAATCTGGTAATTCTTTGTTTCTACATTCATCGGGTCCCAATATACCCAAAGATCAAGGAGAAATTTAAAATGCATGCCACGGAAGAGTTCGGGTCTTAATAAATAAAAAGTTTGTGTGTTTCATAACAAAATAACTTTTTATGAAAAAAGTTATTTTTTCATACAAAAATAACTTTGAATACTTTATTTGACATTTTGTGAACGCACCACTTAATGTTCAAGATCAGCTTTATTGACCATGAGGTGAAACCACGGCTTTTGTGCCTTGATGTTGACTATGAAAAAACTGGGTCAGCACCTCTCTGATTCCCATTGGCTGAACATCTGGTAAGATGCCTCCTTCGGTACCTCTAGATAGAATCATGCAGAACAGCTATATCAGTTTCATTGTAGGCTTCATCGTGTTTTTCACACAAACTGTGGAGTGTGCAGCATGCACTTATTATTGTGGGAACAGTGTGGCTGTCCACATCAAGATGTTTCCCAAGGCACCTCCACCGACCCTCAAGTCGGCCAAATGCACACTCCACTGTCATCCTGGCTCTGCTGTGTCGCTCGTTGAAGTATTGTTGTTCTTCAGTTAGGGTTCCTGTATCTGCGTATCCCTTCAGCAGCCAGCTTCGCAGGGGATCTGCAGGGTCACCGAGCAGCATGACTGGAACTTCAACACCCATGATTTCTTCTGTAACCTAAGATAATGTGACTACAAGGTGACACACATGAACAAGGAAGAATGGTAAAATAATTTTAATTACAATTCACTGTGTTCAAAGATACTGACTGGTGGAAATAGCTCCCCTCTCTCTGCCATTGTGTATATCTCACAATTCTTGAGAACCCTGGCATCGCGAACGCTTCCTGGCCAAACAGTGTAGATGTCAGTGAAACTGTTGGGAAGACAACGTTGGAGAAACGTCAACATTTTATTTGTACTGTGTAATCTGCAGATTCTGACAGAAATCTATAACTATCCTTTGAAGCACCACTCCTCTCTAAAACAGCAATAAGGATCATTGGGGCGATCGTGGCTCAATAGTTGGGAGTTCGCCTTGCAATCGGAAGGTTGCTGGTTCGAGCCCCGGCTCCGACAGTCTCAATCATTGTGTCCTTGGGCGAGACACTTGACCTGTTGCCTACTGGTGGTGGTCAGAGGGCCCGGTGGCGCCAGTGTCCGGCAGCCTTGCCTCTGTCAGGGTGGCTGTGGCCGCCATCACCAGTGTGTGAATGGGTGGATGATTGGATGTGTAAAGCGCTTTGGGGTCCTTAGGGACTAGTAAAGCGCTATATAAATACAGGCCATTTACCATCATTATTAGGCCAAATGTAAATAACACAATAACTTTACTTTATAACTTAAAGCAAAATTGGGCCATCAGTCAAACGATACTGTTTGGTCTGGGTATGGGTGCAAGAAAATGCAATATGTTCTAATAAAATATATGAAAGCTGATGGTGAGGTGGGTACATTTCATTATGGAAACTTTTTCAAAAAGTTTTTAAGAGTTTTACTGCAACATATTTTTGTTACTATTATAGTATTAGTGAAAAAGTAACTGTTCACCACTACATTAAGCAACACTTGATTACTTATGAAATATTTATAAAGGGTCACTCATTGATTTAATGGTAATCATTTAAAAAATATGTTCCATAAAAAAACAATACAAGTAAAGTGAGTTTAAATGCACAGGGAAACAGATTCCTGAAAGCAGAGAAACTGAAGGAAAACAACACAAAAAGATCATCACAGTACTGTTCAAACAGTTACTTGCAACTACTACTTTTTGCTTCTATGTAGAAATGGTATTGTGGAGCTACAATACTAGAGTTTTGGCTACTCTACACAGCTCTGTATAAACGTTTGAGGCATTAAAATGTATGTTTTTTTCCTTTCAGTTTTTCATAATGAGTAGATCATAGTATGCTTACCAGAACTGATGGTCGATGATGCCCTGAAGGATGACAGAGTGCCAACCTTTGCAGTTGAATTAATCACAGTGATTGTCCCCAGGAGCAGTGATGGGAAAGTGACTCAACCCCCATCGCTGTCTGAAGCCTTCAATAACTTGCATCAGGTCATCTCCTCGAGGCTAAAAAAGAAAGCTTATAAATATCTACAAAATGAGTTGTTGTAACATGAAAGCTATTGAAATGTAAATAAAAATGTTTATCTTTAGATTTTAGAACAAAATGAATCACCTAACCTTTACATCTGGAAAAAGTATTTGTTAAAATGAAGCCAGCTAAGTGAGTCATTTCCATAAAAATTTAAAATTAGGAAAGATGGGAAACCAACCTGAAATTTACAGCAAATAGTTTTGAAGCTAAGAAACATTAAATCACTCTTAAAAGCCTTGTACTTTCTGTGAATGCATATATTTCATAAAAAACAAAAACTGCTAACAGAACCCTTTCTTGTTGTCTTTATAATAAAACATAACTTACTTGCTCTTATAAGAGCCACAGTGGAGGTGCCAGAGAGCCACATTTGGCTTTACAGCAGGTTAAAGATCCCTGGCCTAGGTGCTGTGGGATATTCAATTTTCTACATGTAAGTGGGAACCCTATGGAACGCCAGGACTGCCATAATGAATTAATTAAATACACCATTAAATAATTAATTTAATGTGGCAATAATTAATTAAAATTGGAATTAATTAATTAAATAAATAGTTATGGCACATGTAATTAATTAATTATTGACACATTTAATTAATTATTTAATGATATATTTATTTATTTCATTTTGGCAGTCCCGGCGCCTGGCTCTCATCTTGAAATAATTTTATCTGTCAGCCTCACCCATCAAACTCAGGGCGCGGGGTTAACGCTGATCGAGTCAAAACCATTGCTTTGGCCTGGTGGCCATTGTTTCTAGCACACAACAACCGGCATGTGGAAGCTAACAGAACTGAGTTTTGAAAAACCCTGTTTGTGTGTTACCAAATACCGTTTTAATATTTTTTAGCCGAGAATGTAGTGGTTTAATCTTCATGTGTCTGGTCGGTTTGTCAAGATACAGCCTCTTTGCAAAAGTGCTTCGATGATGTCGGAGATGTCTGCCCAGTCTCACGGCAAAGCGTGGGATAGACCCGCTCGCCTCGCAAGCAATCCCACCGACAAAGCGCAGGCCCCGGTACACAGCTGTAGTAACCCCCGCTGACTTCTTTTACTGAGGTTATATTTATCGGTGGTTTTTTTCCTGAAGTTCTTATGTGTCCTATGTGTTTCAGTCGCTAATTCTGAATTATAACTAACATTAAAAACATGTTTAAGGAGGAGAGAGAGCAAATAAATCTGTTTAACATCTGATCTTTGGGTTTTTGTTCAGTAATCAGCGTGACCTGTGTATAAACGCATAAAAGAGATAACGTTGGTGTTTCCGTCATGTAGTAACTGCTGGCTTTAACTGTACAAAGGTTGTTCGACACTATGAAACACATACAGACTTCATGATGTTCGGCTAATATTTTTATTGTGAATATTAATCATGAGGGTAAACGGCCCTGTACACCACGGAGCGAGGTCAGCATATCCACGATATCCTCAGCTCCATGAGTTAACACAGTTTCCCAGCTGACTATCTAACTGCCAACTATTCCAGAGACGTGAAAATATACAGCATAAAGAAAAGTGTAAGAGACTCAGCAGCAGATTAGAATAACAGTTATACATTTAATGAATCACCAAATGAATCCACGCAAGAAACGAGCAAACCTGTTCGGACAGTTTGAGTTTGTGTTCCCTCAGCTGCAGACTCGCTGCTGTTTAAATGTTTGAAAAGGAAGATTAGATATAAACAAACCTCAAACATAGACTCAGTCTGCCTTCACATTTGATATGAGGCCAGCACGTATAGTGGCTGTGTCCTGTTTTAAGATCATACATGTAAAATTGTCGTCTGACCTCCGTCGATCCAGCCGCTCAGAGTCCGTGGTTACCATGGTTACTGCATAAGCAGCTATAATGTTAACAGCTGGCACTGAGGAAACCTACCGGCAGCATGGGTGTTTATGTTTTTCATTGCAAAAGAACCGTCTGAATGGTTAACTGAAGTTAACTTGGATAAATTATAGTTAAGGAGTATCACAGATAACCCCTACGTGAGCTGTGTGACTGGTCACCACTACACTGAAATCAGCAGGCTATTACTGAAATACACGTGCTATATCATAAACTGTGATATAAACAGGGAGGTCCTATTAACATGTTTAGTTTTAAAGGACACCTTCCTGCCTTTAGTCTCCTTCATGAGCAGTATTAGTTTTCTTCTAACATCCAGAAGTCTGCACGATGTGTTTCATAGTTTGTAACAAGCCTTTGACAGGTAAACATAACATGACCGAAAAAGCAAAAAAAAAAAAAAGAGAGAGAGAAAAAAATCACATTCTAACAGACAGCTGGTACTTAGAATACAGTTGAATAACTATTAAAAAACGAATGCAACATGTGGAACACGGAGAGTGGAATATGTAAACAAACCGGTTAATGTACCCCCTCGGTGCACTCTGCATGCTAATTGTTAGCAGAGCTAGTGAAATCTCTGAAAACATCTGAGCACTTTTGCAAACATGTTCTATGTTGACAACCTGACCAGACATACGTCGCGACATTCGCGGCTAAAACACTGTTAAAAGTGTAGCTGGTGACAGAAAAACGGGGTATTTTAAAACTACACCCTACACGCCTGTGATTTGAAATGCATTCTGGGATACTTGGCTGCCCCAAGTCTACACAAGCAATCGATTATCTAGGATCGACCTGTTTTGACTTACTTTGCACGGCAACCAATCAAATGTTAGAGAAGCTGCATGGGCAGCGTTAACCCCGCCCCCTGAGTTTGATGGGTGAGGCTGACAGATAAAATTAATTCAAGATGAGAGCCAGGCGCCAGGACTGCCAAAATGAAATAAATATATCATTAAATAATTAATTAAATGTGTCAATAATTAATTAATTACATGTGTCATAACTATTTATTTAATTAATTAATTCCAATTTTTATTAATTATTGACACATTTAATTAATTATTTAATGGTGTATTTAATTAATTCATTATGGCAGTCCTGGCGTTCCATAGGTGCATACTCAAATAACACTTGAAATTAATGTGAAAGCAAACATATTTTTTTTCTGAGACAGCTACATTAATAATAATGAACATATATAATTAAAAACAAAATCATAGAGACAAACTGGATATGTAAAAATTTTTTTTACGTCAATCACTTCAACTCAGTTTTACACAGAAAAAAATGAAAACTACTGTGTGTACGTTTCTGCACTGGTAACAGAAATATCAGCCTTTCCGCTGACTAAATTGGTTTACTAAAATGTACAGAAACATACAAAACATTCATAAAACTAAATACGCAGCAAGCCTGAAAAAAGTGGACAATCTTCTATAAAAGTGCCACACCGCCACAGACATTGCTGTTATACAGTGAAGGCCGTAAAAATTTAAACTGTTATATCTCAGAAATTGTAGCAGCACAAACAATTTTACCTGCACAAATCTGCACAAACAAAGCAGTAAAAAAGTAGGCCATTTTGGAGCAGTCTGGGGGGATGGTGACCTTTGAATGATCTATAAAATAAAGTTTACTATTTCAAAAATCAAAGCAGCAGAAACGATCATTTTACCTGCACAAATCTGCACAAACGAAGCACTAACCGCTCCGCCTATTTGCCTTTACTTTTACTTCAAGTTACTTCAAGCTCTGCTTGTTCCTGTACATGCACCAGCACAGACACGTTCATGCGCACTGCCCTCCAGAACCGACTGCTTCGCTCATCCCCGTGCCCTCGCGCCTGTCTTCTCCCAGGATGTGTTTGTGGATGAGCAGAAAAAATGCAGACCTTATTTTAACAGCCCTCACCCATTCATTAGATGTTTCGTGGAGTGATAGGAGAGATTATTATTGAGAAGCAAGTAATCAGAGCTTCACATGTCTATGATTTGGTCAAAAGTGCAACAGCAACACTGAGGTGCAGAGGAGTATTGGTCAGTATAAAGACAGTCATGGCCCGAGTGCTGAAACAGGTTTTAACGTACACGGTAGGGCAGGGCAGTATGGCCAAAAATATTTATCACGATATACATTTGAAAATTTGTGATAACGATATAACTGACGATATAATTGAAATGAGAAAAAATACTTTACAACTCCACAACTTTATTAGTGCAAAAAAAAAAAAAAATCCCATCAATGTATTTTCACTTAAACAAGCAGCTGTTTTTTATCTGCATTAAAGTTATATAAATATTTAACAGTGCAAAATGCAAATTCCTCGCTGACAGTTTAACCAAAAGGCGTTTCCAGTGGAAACTGGCCGACATATCCTCAGCATAACCATGTATAATATCCACAAAACTTAAAAAGAGCTTATACACACACAATACGGTAATATTATGTTGAAGCACAGTACGTATCACTCCGCCTACGATAGCCATAATGCTCCGACAATCCATCAAGCGGTGCGGCTTCGTAGCTTTGCAAAGTCGTACTGAAACATTTGACAGATTTTCGAGCGCCGTGCACATAAAATCGTTTCAAGGTCAGTAAACACAACCAGAGTTCATACAGAAGGCACACGGGATAATAAGGGGCTCTGTCGATTTTTCAGAAAATCAAAGGATTTTAAGTGTGCCTCATTTTCCAAAAAACACGGTAATAACGATGGCCCGCTAGCATGCGCTACCAAAAATAGTGCTTTGTTGTGTATCTGACGGACGAAAGCTAAACCAGTTCCACACCACTGAAGCTGCAGCACTTTTACAAACCAGTTCTGATTCATCGTTTCATTCAACGATCCGCTTTCGCCGCCATGCTTTTTCCGACGTGTGCGTATGAAAACAAAGGCACTGCGCATGCACGTTTTACTCATATTCTATCGCCATATTTCATTTTCTTATTGCTGCCTAATATTATAGCGGTATTACCGTGAACGATATATGGCCCAGCCCTAATACACGGGTGTTACAGGCATGGCCCTTTACCCTCTACTGCATGACTTTTTAATTTTTGTGCAAAAAATATTTCACCCTATTTTGGGGCAGATTTAGGGTCCCTAATAATATAACAATCACAAAATTGCCCCCCCCCCCCCCCCCCCCCAAACAGATATTGGTTTGTTGCTTCAAGGCAACACTGTGCGACAAGGGTAGTCAAACACCAAGTTATTCTATAATACATAATTATAATAGTACAACAAGGATGAACGAATAAACAAACAACAAATAAACATTGTAAACATTTCACAGAACAATAAAAATACATCCAACGTTGGATCAGGGATCTCTGAGGGATGTCTTGTTCATTCAGCGTGGACCCTCAGGAAGAAGTTGCGGTCGTGGGTGAAGCAGAGGTGCACATTGCATTTGCGGCACATTGCTTTTGGTGGACCATTGCACCCTAACACCCTGCATCGTCCCTTGTACCCAGTCATGATCAGCCAGTGGGCTGTTTGATCCAGGCGGACATCTTGGACTGGAATGGGAGCTGTGCGTCTTTTCTTCCTCTTCTCCTCATATGTGCTAGCAATGGACTGGCTGGGACGACCTCTCTTCTTCTCCAGGCTCTTCCCACACATGCAGAGGCCATCTGCAACGTATGATTTGAAGGTATAGAGCCTCATTTGGTCTTTCTGCTCCATGCCAGTGCCTTCACAGTCTCTTCTGTTGAGCAGCCAGGTGGTAACCATGATCATGTCCAGGAAGTGGACCAGCCGGGGGTACCATTTCTTGGTTCTTACAATGTGAGTGTGTAAACAGATTTGTGTCCCCACAACAATAAGTAATACACGTACACACACACACGTTGCCTTGAGGCAACAAATGAAAATGAACAGGCCTACAATGGCCTACAGCGTCCCGATCGGCTGTAGGCCATTGTCGACCTCCTCCGTGCCCTCCCTACTGTACAGTACAGAATCGCAACATCGATCACTAGCTGTGTGTTTGTAAGCTTTCTCCCCAACAAACACAACAATATTGACAAAACATTTTGCGCCGTCAAAGGCTCTTGCGGTAGCACCCAAAAGGCAGAGGAAGATGCTAACCATCACACAAAAAGTTGGGCTTCTGATTCATTGATTCATTAATGATTCATTAAAGTACTGATATTTCAGAGTTCTGGTTTGCCCCAGTAAAAATTCTAGTGTTAGGTTTAGAAGGCAAATCTTCCAGTTAGGTGCCGCTTGTATTTTAAACTCCTTGGTTAGTTTTAGGGATTAAAATCTTAATTTTGAATCAAAATATACACATAAATTCTATCCTGTTCAATTTTTTCCAATATATAATATAATATCTTATTTAAAGTTTAAAGACACATCATCAGTCATGGACCGTGGATTCATTGGGTGTTTCGGCGCCCTCATCCAAGGAAGCCATTTGTTTGAACCCCCAGTGTTTGTAATCAGAAGACTAAAAAAATTATGAAAAAAAAGGTTTTATTTTGTAGATATCACATGCCCACTGCAGAGGACGTTGGAAGGCCAAACATGTAAAACTGAACTTCAATGGCAAACAGTTGCTTCCCCCCAAAAAAGAGGTAAACCTAAGAACAAGTTTAACATCCACAGGCCAGAATCACTTTTGATTAGTTCTTTTGTTTGGAGTGATACTTCAAAAAGCAATCCCCCTTCTTGGAAACCAGAGGAATACCTTGCACTTTGTGCACATCATGTTTTGCTTCTGGAGTTGGATCTGCAACATCTTGATAGATGTGTTTCATCCACCTTCTCTGGAAGGTGGATGGCACCATAGTATATCAGAGCTTCGTTTAGCTGTTGTTTCCACTTTTGATGTGGGGGAGTATACTCATCTTCACTGTCACTTGCACTTCCTGCTTGAGCCTGAGTAATCAACTCTTCACCAGGGAGCAGCTTGAAGTCAAGGAACTTCAATGGTTTCTTCCCCCGAAACTGCAAGTCACTGCTATACTGAAGCCACGTGTTGGTGATTGCCAGACCATAAAAGTGGAGAACTGCACATACTGTCCATTTCCGAGTGCGAGGGCCATCCTGTAGAAACTCAACATTAGGTCAACAAGGTCCACATCACCCATGTTGGTATTGTACTCAGCAGTTGCCAGTGGCCTTGGCACCTGGACAAACATGTGTCCTGAGGTTCAATGCCATAGCACAGGACGCCATGACAACTGGCTTGGTGTCCAACCACTTAATGACAACAAGTTCAGGAGGTATTGTTTTAAACTCATGGTGTACTTTGAATTCCTGCTCCACAGTGGACGCCAACTGGACTGTTCAGCTTGATCTGACTCCTCAGTATCTGCATGCCCTGCCTGAATTTCATCCTCAGAGCTCCCTGAATCATCTTCCTCTGCTTCCGGCTAAAACATGCACGCTGATCTTCTTCATCAGACAACTCAAGATCTGAGTTTCCCTCAACAATATGCAATAAAATTATTTTTGCTTCTGAAGAAAACTCCCTTTCTGGTCATTTGAAAAAACAGAACAAAATGGAGGAAAGGACTACAAATGTCCACTACAGAGGACATTTTCTAAACACTTCATTACTATACTAAAATAAAGTTCAAATTAGGCATACTATGTTTTAATGTGTTATTATAAGACTTATCTAAATCATTTTTGGATTGGTGCTGCGGCCGCAGTTGCTGCCAAAAAGCCACCAAAGGCAGATTACAGTGTAAACGCTGTCTCCAGGTGGAAAACAGGAGCAGTGACACACCTGCTGCTCTCAGTCCTGCAGGTATCAGGCCTGTGATGTTCTCCTTTATCTTACAGTGGACATAAATTATTTTTTGGAGTGTTACAAATAATTTGTGTGACTCTTATCTGATGCAGAACAGCTGATTGTTCTGTAAATAGTTTGAAATGGTTATAAAAAAAACGCACCTTGGCTGCATTTTTAGATAAATAACTACATATAACTTTGTTGTTTGCAAAACTTGTCCTCAGTTTCTAACTCAGTAACTTTTTTGAAGAAGTAACTAATAACTATAATTACTTTTACTAATTATAAATTATACTCGTTACTAAGTAACTTGCCCAGCATTGGTCATTATATACTGTATTCTGCAGACAGAGAGTTGCAGGACTCTCCCAGACCACAGCAGGACCTTCACACAGACTCATAATAAAGTCTGAGCTTTATTTTTAAAAAAAGTTTGTTTTCAAAATTGGAGTTCGAGTTATTTTTACTTCCAATAGTGTTAACAGACTATACAGGACTATACAGCTGGGGTAGTCACCCGCTGCGACCCTGAACTGGATACATTGTATTTCAGTTGGGTGATCATTTACAAACTGAAATGATCGAATCAAAATGTAAGTAATGACCAGTTAGAAAAATGAAAAAAACAGACATAAGGAGTAATGAACTGTGTTAACCCAACATACAGTGATGTATGTACAACAACATGTAGTCTGAAAAACAGCAGTCCTGTCAAGTTTGCAGATATATCAGTAGAAGACAATCTTACATAGAAGAAACTGTTAAAGTCTCATTTTCAGTTAGTTGATGTATGATCATTTATTCACACATTTTCTTAACTGCTTGTCCAGTTCAGGGTCACAGTGGGGCTGGAGCTAAATAAATAAATAAACCTTTCCTAAAGTTAACAACAAATCTGCATCCATGTGCATTATTGTCCCCAGGATGAGAAGATCCAATGATCAAACTGTGGAAGTAGCTGAGTACATCTTATGTAAGTGATTAACAGTATCTTCATTTGTTCTGCTAGTTAAAATACATTATTAAATGTTCCTCACGTGTCCAGTTGAATGTTATTCTAGTGACTCTCATGGCCATTTGCAGTAATGAACATATTTTTCATGGTCATCCAGCTATTTAGTATATTCACCATCTGCTATTTATATTTTGATGATGTAAGACCAGATGCCTGTTATCATATTACATAAGCATTCATCACATAACAATCATATGCTGTACAGTACAGTCCTTCTCCTGACACAGGAGAGGGGTAACTATGGGTGTTCGGCCTCATTACACAACACGTTCAAGCAGCAGGTTGGAAATAAAATTACTAAATCATCTTTTTTTGTTGCTCATTGTCTTCCAACCAACCAACCAAACAGTCCAACCAACAGACAAAACTGATGGAATTCAGAAGAAGTCGGGGAAGAAATATTTAGGCCGTGTACTGAAGTATTTTTTCTTGTTCTTATAAGACATTTGTCGTAACAACTCAGTTTTTGGTTTTGCCTAATTAGAGGTTACAGTCTAAGAGGTCTGCTGTTGATATGCATCACAAACAGAAAAGTTCACTTGTTTGATTTTTTTTACAATTACAAATTGTAAAAATGATGACCCTAAACAGCTTTTATAGGTTTGATATTATTTCTAAGTACTTCCAAGTACACCCCTGCTGATCCAGCTGCACTGGCTCCACTTTCAGATTAAGACCTTTGACATTTAGAGCTCTGCAAGCACCAACATACATCAGAGTTCTTTTATCATCCCCAACAGGTCCCTGAGGTCACGTGATCAGGGCTTGCTGGTTGTGTATCATACAAGGCTGTGGTCGCTTTAAAAAAAACAAACAGCTAAAAACTCATCTTTTTAAACTGACTTTTTGTGTTAATGTTTTAGCTTCTGTGAAGCACTTTGTGATGTTTATCTTGAAAGGTGCTATACAAATAACGTTTTACTTAATTTGATTAGATATATAATGTAAAGTTCACAATTCTCTTAACAAATAAAACTGTAATAGCAAACATGAATAACTGTGCTTCTGAGACATGAACGTTTGTAAGAATATTCAAATGTCTTAATATTTAGACAGTGAAACATTTTTAGGCTGAAACTGTAATATTCACCCTGAGGTGATGGGCAACAGAAAGTAAACCTATATTTTAGTACAATATTCAACTAATGTCTTTAACCTGTGCAACGTGTGGAGGATGTGTGCACAATCACCTCATTCACTGCAGTAAACATTCGCTGCTAGCTAACGTGACTCTGTCTCCATGGTTACGTCTACATTATTAACTATGTAAACAGCTTCCAAAAGATACCGCCATAGCTCTCTGCAGATGTAAGTTTTACTATTTGCAAATCATTTAATATTTTTGTTAGTTATGAAGACCGAATATGTTTTTAAGGTTATGATAGGTGGTTTTTGGGTGGACTTAACACGTCAGAAGTGTAGACAATTGGCACATCACTGACCCCCCTCAGAGACATTTATACTGGCAGACTTCAGCAGAAATCCTGTATCATCATCGAGGTTCCCTCAAACCCTGGACACTCACTTTTCCCCCCTTCCCGCTGGTAAACGCTACAGATCAATCAATTCAATTTTATTTATATAGCGCCAAATCACAACAACAGTCCCCTCAGGGCGCTTTATATTGTACAGTAGATCGTACAATAATAGATACAGAGAGAAACCCAACAATCATATGACCCCCTATGAGCAGCACTTTGGCGACAGTGGGAAGGAAAAACTCCCTTTTAACAGGAAGAAACCTCCAGCAGAACCAGGCTCAGGGAGGGGCGGGGCCATCTGCTGTGATTGGTTGGGGTGAGAGAAGGATGACAGGATAAAGACATGCTGTGGAAGAGAGACAGAGGTTAATAACAGATATGATTCAATGCAGAGGTCTGTTAACACATAGTGAGTGAGAAAGGTGACTGGAAAGGAAAAACTCATCATGGGAATCAGGTCAAGACAAACAGACTCAATAGAAGCTTCGACCCACAGCCTGTCAAACATGCCCCACCTCCACCCTGACTGAAGATTAACTGTGCTGTTAACACTCATGGACACTTGCACTGTATTTATTTATAAACAGTATTTGTTACAGTTTAATACAACCAACATTCCTACCTTTATTTATATGACTGTACAGTAGCAACCAGTGTTTGTTTGTGTGTGTGTGTACACACACACGCACGTGTATATAACTTATAACAAATCTTTTTTGTGTAGATATGTTGCTATGTATGAATCTGAATGTAAATCTACATGCTGCCAACGGAGAGATGACAAACTGTTTCACTGTTCTTGTAACAGTGACAATAAAGGATCTATTCTATTCTATTTAGTTCAACTATGAGTGCTCAGACTAGAAAACTCAGTGAATTTCTTATGAATTTCTATTTCTCTTGCAGTCTGCTGGTCTTTGTCATATCAATTGTTTATTTCAATGAGTGTCTCAGATACAGTCACACTCAGCACTCTTGTTATTTTAGCCTGAATGTTTTTCAAACATTTATTTTTAACTGAACTTTACTCCCATGTAAACACTTTGAAAAGCTTTAAGTCTTCCAGCTTCCTCTTTGGACCTCAGACAAAATTATCTTTAACTTTCACAGTCAGCCTTCTTGTTTCTTGCCTTAGAGGTGCAGCTTCTGTCTTACCGTATCGTCACCAGTTCACTGCTTTTGCTTCTTCACCTGGAGGTAAATGTGTTCGCCGTTCAGAGAAATGGGGGCGGGGCAGTATGCAGATGTATGCAGATGTTGAGTGGTGCGACAGAAACAACCTGCTGCTTAACACCGAGAAGACCAAGGAGCTCATCGTGGACTACAGGAGGAATGCTGACCCACATCCACCCATCCACATTAAGGGGACGGCTGTGGAGCGTGTGAGCAGCTTCAAGTTCCTGGGAGTCCACATCTCCGAGGATCTCACCTGGACGACCAACTGCTCCAAGCTGGTCAAGAAGGCTCACCAGCGCCTCTTCTTCTTGAGGACTCTGAGGAAGAACCACCTGTCCTCAGACATCCTGGTGAACTTCTATCGCTGCACCATCGAGAGCATCCTGACCAACTGTATAACAGTCTGGTACGGGAACTGCTCTGCCTCGGACCGGAAGGCGTTGCAGAGGGTCGTGAAAACTGCCCAGCACATCGCCGGAGCACCACTTCCTGCCATAAAAGACATCTACAGGAAGCGGTGTCTGAAAAGGGCTGGGAAAATCATCAAAGACCCCAGTCACCCATCACATGGACTCTTCACCCTCCTGCCCTCTGGGAGGCGCTACAGGAGCCTCCGGACTAAGACCACCAGGTACCGGAACAGCTTCTTCCCCACAGCTGTCAGACTCCTGAACTCTGCCTCCTGACATCTGACCCACGTTAAACACATGGACTGAACATACACACCCACAATGGACAACTGTACCCTCAAACACACAATAATAACATGGACTGAACCACCACTCACAACCACTAGCACTTTATATAGCCTCTGTATCAGAATCAGAATCAGAATGGGTTTATTGCCAGATGTTGAGGTTTACAACATTAGGAAATTGCTGCGGTGCTTCAGTGCAAACAATAAGAATTAAAGTGCTATGTAGAAAGAAAGATATGTGCATGAGATATACATGAGATATATACATGAGAATAAGAATTATGAGTGCTACGTAGAAAGATATATACATGAGTGCAGGTGGTGATCAGTGCCAGACATGAAATGATGCAGTGACACAGCGTAGGGTCATGTGTTAGTGGCGGGGACAGTCATGTGGTTATTGTTCATGTGTCCAACAGCAGAGGGGAAGAAACTGTTCTTGTGGCGAGAGGTTCTGGTGCGAATGGACCGGAGCCTCCTGCCTGAGGGGAGCAGGTCAAACAGACTGTGTCCAGGGTGAGAAGGGTCAGCTGAGATCCGAGCTGCACGCCGCAGTGTCCTGGAGGTGTACAGGTCCTGCAGAGATGGGAGTCTGCAGCCAATCACCTTCTCAGCAGAGCGCACAACACGCTGCAGTCTCTGTTTGTCCCTGATAGTGGCTCCAGCGTACCACACAGTGATGGAGGAGGTGAGGATGGACTCGATGATTGCAGTGTAGAACTGCATCATCGTCCGTGTTGGCAGGTTGAATTTCTTCAGCTGCCTCAGGAAGTACATCCTCTGCTGGGCTTTCTTAATGACGGAGGTGATGGTGGGCTCCCACTTCAGGTCCTGGGTGATGGTGGTACCCAGGAAGCGGAATGAGTCCACAGAGGTGATGGGGGTGTCAGTCAGGATGATGGGGGGGAGTGGGGCTGTGTGCTTCCTGAAGTCCACAATAATCTCCACTGTCTTCTGGGCATTCAGCACCAGGTTGTTGTGGCTGCACCAAGACACCAGACGTTCAACCTCCCTCCTGTAGGCAGACTCATCCCCGTCAGAGATGAGCCCAATGACGGTGGTGTCATCTGCGAACTTGATTAGCTTGACAGACTGGTGGGTGGAGGTGCAGCAGTTGGTGTACAGGGAGAAGAGCAGAGGAGAAAGAACACAGCCCTGAGGGGAGCCGGTGCTGATGGTCCGGGAGTCCGAGACATTCTTCCCCAGCCTCACGTGCTGCTTCCTGTCCGTCAGGAAGTCAGTGATCCACCGGCAGATGGGATCAGGCACATTCATCTGGGAAAGCTTGCCTCGGAGATGGTCTGGAAGGATGGTGTTGAAGGCAGAGCTGAAGTCCACAAACAGGATCCTGGCGTAGGTTCCTGGGGAGTCCAGATGCTGCAGGATGAAGTGTAGGGCCATGTTGATGGCGTCGTCTACAGACCTGTTGGCTCTGTATGCAAACTGCAGGGGGTCCAGGAGGGGGGCCGTGAGGGTCTTGAGATGGGAGAGAACTAGGCGCTCAAATGACTTCATGACCACAGATGTCAGAGCCACGGGTCTGTAGTCATTTAGTCCAAACTATCTACACCCTCACTTATCTTAACTGCACTACTGTATAGCTCTGTGTAAATAATCATTCTGTACATTCGATAATTTTTAATCCTACAACTGTTTACAACTTGCATAGTTCCCATTTCTGTATAGCTGTATATCTCAGATTCTGTAAAGTTATTTATTTCATATTCTGTATAGTTTTTCATATTTATATCCTGTTCATAGCCTGTACATAGCTTGTACTCACTACAGCCTGTACATACTTATAGTTATAGAATATTCACAACATACTTCATACCGTGTACATTATAACATACCATAATAGACCCATTTCTGTAATATACTCACATATCTATATTATTGCTAATATATGTTGTAATTAGAGCTGGGCGATAGAACGATAACGATATGTATCGCGATATAACTTTTACTCGATAGAGAAATTAAGCTATCGCGATAGACCTCGCCGCTCTTGTCCTCTTTAAAAAAAAAAAAAAAAAAAAAAAAAAAGGTCAGCCAATCTAAATTAAGTAGCGCAGAGCCGAACCAATCACAGCCGCAGCGTCACGTCGCGTGACTTGTTACATACAGCACAAGTGCCAAGCCGCACGTGGGTTTGTTTGGGAAGCAGCCAGCGGGTAATGGGGCCAGCGCATAATGGAGGAAATGAGTGTGCCGACTAGAAAAATCAACCGAGCGTGACCGAAGAGAAAACAGATGATGGTTCCAACGCCGGAGAGATTGTCGAAAGGAAGAGCCATAGAAGTTCCGTAGTGTGAAGGTATTTCGGCTATTTCAAGTCTGACAAAAAACAGAGTAGCGTGCACTGTAAATTGTGCCGAAAGCAAGTCTGGAAATACAATAAACTGGTGCATGCGTCACACTGTGCGCCACGTTATTGTTTCGGTGAAATGAATTTCTACAATACTGTTACTGTTAATTCTACTCTCTGCAGTGTTTAAATGCTTACATATACACACAGTTACTGTCCCTCCACACATACGACTCGGTTCTGCTTCTATGCCCCAGCTTTGTTTACTTTTTCCCACCGAGGCTTCTAGACTTCTGATTGGCCAACATTTCTGCACGGTTAGGAATCTAGCGCCACCTGCTGCTTTGGCATGTTCATAGCAGCGTTTTCCTTCATTTCTGCCTTTATGTGTGGACGGGATTATTTTTTAAAACGAAAACGGAAAATCTCCGTTTTCAAAAATACCCGTGTACGTGTGGACGTAGCCTCAGTCTCTGACTGGAAGCGCTAATTCGTCATTCGGCTTTTGTCAGACTAAAGTAACTGTTAAAACTGTTTGAAAAGCTCAGCTATACAACAAGGAGAGATTGAGAATTTCCTTTTAGTTCTCAGTTTATTTGATATTGACAAAAGTTAGTCAGTTTTGTCTGTTCTTCTGTAAAACAAACTAAGATTTATTTTTAGAATTAATATTTTGTTTCTAAGTGGAATTGACAATTTAGTCTGTTTCGTTTGTTCTGTTTTGAAACTTAAACGCTTTAGCGGCTGCCTTTTGTGTAGTTTGCAATATTTGCCTTTATTTATCTGAAAAAGTCTCATGTTCCTTAAGTACATCTACCCTGTTGAACTTATTATGGGAAATAAATATTTAAATAAAAACAAGCTGCTGATTATTTCACATTTTACTTGTGAGCAACAGCACATTTAAATCTTACAAATATAGTTATTTGGCTTATATCGTGATAGATATCGTTATCGCCTGAAATGAAAAAAACATATCGTGATATGAAAAAATCTCATATCGCCCAGCTCTAGTTGTAATATATCTATATCACTAAAGCACTTCTGGATGGATGCAAACTGCATTTCGTTGCCCTGTACCTGTGCATGTGCAATGACAATAAAGTTGAATTCTATTCTATTCTATTCTATGTGTGCAGATGTGTGCAGATTCCAAAACACTGCTGGTTTGGAATGATCCTGATTTACTAACATATGCATTGAAAAAAGTACAAATTTAAAATGAAATTACAATGAATACATTTACAAACTGGTGTTTCATTTTTACATTTCACTTTATTTATTTCAATATTTTTAAAAATAAATTTATTTAACATTGAACAGTCTCAAAAAGCTGCAGTCTGATTCTTCTGTAACTGCAGTTCGAATATTCTTGTGTGAACGTGCTCAAACAAACTTTTGTAATCTGGTCCTGTCCATCTTCACCCAATGTGCAATCAGGTCTGCTTCTGTCTTCCTGGCACTAATCACTGACACTGGATCAGCTTCATTAGAACCCCTGCAGAAAACCATATGAAGCAATTGCACATTTTTGGGAGGTTTGAGGAGTTTCTATAAAAAGTGAAAAATGCTCTTGCTGTACCTCAGGTCCAGATGATGGGCTCCTCCAGATATGTTGAGTGCTATCAGTGAGTCACTCAGGGATGTGCGCACCTAAAGCACAAAGAGCTAAGTAACACACATGAAACAGAAGCTTTACTGAATTATAGCTAATTGGTTGACACACTTACCCCTCCGTTGGCCCATGGGTCCAGGTCTCCATTGGAGAAAATAATGTTGCTGGCTGTGGAGAGAGCTGCACACACGAGACTTCATTAGAAACACTAACCGAGAGACAAATGTATTCAAACTTTATGGCAACAAAAAGTTTTTCGTCGTACTTCTTGTTTCACTTTATACAACATGGCTCATTCACACGAGCACTTCTATCTAATGTTAACGTACATTCATACTTTGGCATGCAGCCTGGGATCAAACCACCAGTTCTCTAATTAGGGGACGACCTGCTTGACCTCCTGAACTACAAGCCAGCCCAGCAGAACTGGTGAAATGTCTGTGCTGCAGGCAGGCATGTAGAAAAGCGCGATATAAGACACAGTCCATTTACTATGTAGTCTGTGGCTCTAATCAACAAACCATTTCCTTTATTGAGCCACGTGCAATATAACTTCTAAATGTCAGTCTCATCAGTCTGTTGGTCTTCAGCTCTCACCGTCACCCCAAAACTGGATGTTGAGCCAACCCGGTCGTGGAACCACACCCCAGCGTTTGGAGCAGTACAGCCTGCGGTCTTCCTCAGTGAAAGGCATCGGAGGAAACATGTCCGTCACATTGTTGCTCTCGTAACATAGCTCGATCTCCGTGCATGCCTGCAACGACACAGACGCAGGTTCATCAACATCAGAAAGGATAATATCCAGTTACTCACAGTTAAAATGATCTAAATCTAACTTTCCAAAGCACTGTAGTACTGCCTCGGGGCTTCTTCTGCTCTGTTATCGGTATCAACAATTCCACAAATTGTGTCTTTTAAGATCCATGTTTACATGATTCAAACCCATGTCTACTAATCTACTGTTCCACCCCTGGATTCACATCTGGAGCCAGATCCAAACATCTCTGTGCAGAGTCACTAAAACTGGACTCACCAAAGCACAAAGATAAATCTGAATCATTTTATGAATGGGGAAAGGCAAAAAATGCACGTTTAATCAGAGGAGACTGGTGACTGGGATAACTTTCACTTTAGTGCTCTGGAAGCAACAGGAGGAGACGAGGTCGGCGAAACATACTACGACTGTGGCATCCCTGAAAATACCCATTCTGCCACAGTGGATCAGTAATGTCACACATGTGGTATTACTAATTCACCAGTGGGTGTTGGAGTACCTGGTAGTCCCAGGCCAGGCTGTCGAAGCCCAGCCCACACCCAGTGGGATCAGCACACTCCAAATACAGGCTGTACAGGTCAAAACAGGGCAGAATCCCGGTGGCGTTGTATACGATCGCTGAAAGATGAAAGAGACATACAGACGTGTTATTAACCTTCGGAGCGAGAGAGAGAAAACGCAAAAGCCCAACATTGTTAAAAGTACCAAAGGTCCACACCGAAGGCCTCATTAAGTGACATAAAGGTTCATATACAATAGTGATCAAATAAAATATTAACACAAGGAATTTGAAGAACTAATCATACAGTGGTGCAAACGTCATTAGTGAAAACCAGCAGCAAGGTTTGGTACAGTTTATAGAGAACGGTCTGAATTATTTACTGAAAACAAAAAGTGTCACATGGAGTGGGTGTAACGGGTGGTCCATGATGGACAGCAGTTCACTCGTGAACTTCTCAGACACCTCCAGATCCTGGACCACGATGCTTCTAGCCTGCCCCCTAGACTCAGGCCTCTCCACCACATCATCAGCAAACCTGAAGCTTAGGTACAGTTAAGCGAGCCAGTCTAAAGCAGGCTGCAGTGAGAAGAGGTGTTTGAACAATGGTTACATAATAGTGCAAGTTATTTAAGGGTTGGTTGTGCGTGACGCGGTCATTACAATCACCAGCCAATCAGGATGGGCAGAAATACGCAGGGAGGGGAATCCCATAGAGACACATGGAAATGAATGTCGGGAGTGAGAAGTGCTACTTCCTTGTTGTCCCTATGCTCTGTCCTAGCTGTGCTGTTTAAACAAAGTTTTGATCATCACTGAAAGTCTCACCTGCAGTGTCTCTGAGGTTACCCAGCAGGTCCGATCCTCCCAGCATGGTTTCACAGGCTACCTGGAAGACAAAGCTGTGTCACCTTTGTCTGGGGGGCTTCATGCTGGTGTTAAGTTGTTCACAATGATCACCTTTACTCTATAATAAAACATTTCTAGGAGTGAGCTCTTCCATTATCATGCTCCCTGATATCAATGAAATGTGTTGGGGAGGGTATCCAAGGCTCGACCAGCCTCAAGCACGGCTTATCATTTAAATAACACAAAATCTAATGACATGAAGCAGACGGCCTCATTGCATCTTATTATAACACTATGGCTTCTGTTGGTGTGGCATCCTTTGTAAATGTGTTTATACTTTAATGAAATCTGTCATCGGCCCTCAGAGAGGTCTTCTCCAACCGGTAGCCCTGACCAGTAACCGTATCCTTGCTAGTGAAAGACTTATTATGGTCTCGGATTTCTCTGTAACACAGTGTTATTTATAGCATTCTGTCAAATTATAGTCTGGAAAAGACGCCACACGTCCTTCTTCAGCCTGTGTACCTTGACAGGATTGGCAGGCATGTTCCCCATGAAGTGAGTACTGTAAGGGTAGTCCAGCATGGCCATCAGGGTGAAGGCATTCCTTAGAAAACCATTCAGCTGGTGGATGTCCTGGGCAGATGATAGAGGCTTGCACAGGGCAAACGCTGATTGAATGTGACGATACTCTGGCGACAACAACAGAGAGTTTTTCATTATCAGTTACTTTACTTTTTATTACAGGACTTTCCAACTACAAGTAGCACCACATATTCTTTATCAGAAGTCCTCGACAAAGAGAAAATAAACCTTTTGTGCGATGTGCTGCTATCCGGTTGTTCAGTGATGACGCGACGAATCCTACTTCCGGGTCTAAAGTAGTCTGCGTTTAATATGGCTTTTGTGTTGTTAACATGTTTAATGTTATGTATTTTCTTCTATTTGATCTCAAAAAGCTCCTAAAACAGTCAGTGATCCCTGTTGACCTCCCTCGGCTTTTATTACCGCTAATCATTTATTTAAGCTCAGTTTTTAAAACCTTAGGATGTAACTACAGCCCAGCCCATGCAGCAGTATATGAATGACTAACCTCGTATTGTGGATGGATTATCTCAGTTGTTCTCCTGGCTGAAGTTTGGTCCTTTTACAGCATCCTGCCATGCGATTACATTTGTTCCTGACCACCGAGAACACTCACGTTAACTTTTATCGAGTGGAAAAAAAGTTAGCTTGTTTATATTATGCTAACATAGCTGTGTCGCTAGCGGTCACGTAGCACATCGTTATGTACCAGCTAGCCCAACTTCAGTAACCCTACAAGCGTCACTGCTGTTTAGTTTTCTGTCTTCATTTATGTTGGAAGTGATAACAGAGCTGTACGTTTTAATTTGTTTCCAAAACCCCGCAGTCAGGACATGCTATATTGTATTTAGATAGAAGCTAGCGAGCTAACTTCCTGCTAACTTCTAACTCCGTTAAATGTCATAAATTCGGTTTTCATGGATGCCTGGATGTTAAACTCAATTGTTACACCTGGTAGAGCAGAACGCTGATCATTTTATTAAAGATGAAAGACTTTAGACAGTTTTTCAACTCTCAGTAATGCCATAGTGATCGTTTGATATATGAACCTGCAGCGGAGTTTAGACCCAGACACGGCTAGTGACGTCAGACTGAACAACCGGATAGCAACACTGCGTCACTGAATATTTAAATAGCAGTTCAAATTAAAGCCATCTTTTCATTACCCTGCGATTCAGCCAGTTCTTTCAGCTGATGAAAAGCTCCTCTCACAGCATCTGTGCAGTCAGAGGAAACACTCTCAAAGTCCTGGAGCCAAAGAAAGATCAGTTTGACGGTTACTGCAACGCTATGGTAGGAAAACACTTTCATTTCAGTAGCATGGCAACGCTGAGGAGCCAAAGAAAACTGACACAGGGTTGAAAGTTCCTGCAGGACATGGTTTCCATTATTAACATACATCCCCTAGCTGATGGTCATGAGAGCACATAATCATTATGTACAGTCCTGATCAAAGGGCCGCACCTCCACAAACCACGTAAACCCCAAACACAGAAATCAAACATGAACCCAGTAATGAGTGCACCGTTATTATTGATCACTTCAATGCTTGATGCGAGCGTTTCCATGAGGTCAGTGGGAAAATTTCTCCAAGTGGTGAAGACGGTTGCATGAAGGGCATCTACTGCCTGGAACTGTTTTTGTAAACTTTGCCATCCATCCACAAAGGATCTCAGTTGGATTTAGATCAGGAGGTCCAAGAGTTTTAGCAGAACTACTGTGTGTATTGCAGTCTGCACACTTCAGACATGACAGATCCACATTGATCTGCAAATGTACGTGGAGGCTTGCCTGTAAATCATGGGTTCTTTAGCCCCGAGGTCACTCAGCAAGTACCACCATGTGGCATATTACTCAGTCTTCACAATACAACACAAACTGTGCTTCTCCTTTCTTTGTCAGCTTTATTACTGAAACACAATGAACTCGATGCCAGCTCCAACATCCGAGGAAAATGCAATGGTTACTATAGAGCCTGGGATGAGTTTCAGTCAGTGCATTGTTCATATAAGTAAATAATGGAAGCAACACAGGTTCCTTTTGATTAAACCCAATAATCAAGTATCAGAGCAGAAGTGCTGTGATTCTGACTCTGCAATCTCTTCTTCTTTAATCCTGGCTCATTCTGTCCAACCCAGTAAGACCATAACGCATTAAAACAGCAACAACAACACGAAAACACTGCATGTCAGCAAACGTCCTCAGCTGAGGAAGTGCAGTGGGCAGGATAATCCTCGTGTGAAGCTTATACATGAAGTAAATACATGGGCTCACTTCCTTTTTCAACAACAACACTGGGCCTGTTTAAAAGCTCTGTTTGGTTGGTTTGTCCATACTTGCAGCTTAGTTAAAGATCACTTTAAAGTGGGTGGATACAGAAAAGTCTTTCCATGTTTGCCTCTCAATCATACAGCGTCACGAGCTGGGAGAGAAGGAAAGGAAGCAACTTACACTCGCAACATCTCGGAAAAACTGCCTGGAGTCTCCCAGGCCAGCAGTGGACAGGATGGGGGCGCTGGCGGCCAGAGCTCCAGCCACTATGTTTGGATATTTGAGTCTCATATAAACTGACAACATCCCACCATAACTGCAGGAGCAGATACAATAAACAACAGATCAGCATATATCATAAAGAAGACTCACACATGCCAGAATTGTAAATACCTGTGTGTTTAAACTTGTCAACTTATTATTCGTTTATCATTTTACACTTCAGGAACACACAGAGGTTACTGAAGCTTGCACTCTGCGGCTCCTGTTAGATCTGGTGTCTGATTCCCAAACACTATTTATCCTGGAAATGTCTTTTAGTAACCTTACACTGTCAGAACAGAGAAGCTTGTTTCATTGCAGGCTGCTGCTTTAGTTCAGTGCGTGAGCAGCTGGGTTCAAGCCTGACCCTTGACCTTTGCTGCATGTCTTAACCACATTTCCTGTCCATCTCTACTTAATATCCAATTTAAAAAATTATTTCAAGAATGAGGAAAAATCTAATTAAAGCAAGTTATTAGAAATTGGAATCAAAAGTTGTTATGTCTAGGGGCAGGACATACACATTCATTTAAACCGGCTTTAACAGGCTTTGTTGATATGCCCAAATATTAAAGTAAAGAAATAAATACCTACAGTGTAAAGCACAGCTAAAGGCAAGTCACACAAGCAGAGAACAATGATGTCGGTGTGAGTTAGGGGCATCGTACCTGCCACCGAACACGATGGCTGGACAGTCTGTGGCTCCCAGCTGCTGTTTCAGCTCAGTGATCATGATGGCGTAGTCAGCCAGGGCTTGCTCCACCGTCAGCAGGCTGATCTGAGGTATGTTGAAGGAGTCTTTCTCAAATGGTAGCGATTTGCCGTAGTACCTCTGTTAGACAGAAACAAGCAAACAAGAAGTTCAAGCTTTAAGCAACAATCAGAAGACGGGCAGCCACGGTCCAGCTGCTGCAGCTCACAGGTCCAGCATGAGGACGTCCTCCTACATCCTCATGCTTTACTCTAGCTTCAGCTTTACTCTACTTGCCTTTTTGTTACACGAGGTGCAAATAGTCTTGAGCCACTAATAGACTGGTCACAAACACTGTCTGAGTTGTAAAAGAATCTTCTTACATGCTCAGCAAATATGACCAGTGCCCTCTGCTGTGCAGCCAGCTCTGTGATGAATCCAGAATTCAGGGCAAATTCCCAGATGTCTCCTTCATTGCCAGTGTAGAAGAAGATGGGTCCAAAGCCTTTTTCCCAGTACTGATCTAAGAGGACAGGAGAGACCGATATTACGGATCACTTGCTGCTGAATGTCTTATATTATTAACAGGGAACTACATTCACCTGTGATCAGGTAGCGCTGATTAAATGTCCCATTTCCCATACTGTTGAAGTTGAAGTGATCCAGAGTCTGAGTGAAAAACTTCTCTGTGAACCGTGGATCTGCGTCATGATGCTGTCGTGACTAGAAAAAGGAATGAAATACATAAAGATCAAGACTTTAAACAGGAGTGTCATTTTACATTGTGAATTATTGTTACTGGTTTGTGCACAAACTGGTAACTTTTTTCCTCAATCAGGCATTTAATGGTCATTTCAAATCCATGTCTGATATCTGTAGTATGGAAACCATCTAGATAGAAAATGGGTATTCTCACCAGTGACAACTATAACAATAATAATAATAATAATAATAATAATAATGGATTGCATTAATATAGCACTTTTCGAGACCCTCAAAGCGCTTTACAACACCACTATTCATTCACTCTCGCATTCACACACTGGTGGAGGCAGCTACAGTTGTAGCCACAGCTGCCCTGGCGCACTGACAGAAGTGAGGCTGCCATATCGCACCATCGGCCCCTCTGGCCATCACCAGCAGGCGGGAGGTGAAGTGTCTTGCCCAAGGACACAACGACCAAGACTGTCCGAGCCGGGGCTCGAACCGGCAACCTTCCAATCACAAGACGAACTGCCAACTCTTGAGCCACGATCGAATATCTGAATCATTTTCAGATATTTTAATTATTAAATGAAAACTTACAACAGTTATAATTGGGAACTGAGAAGCATATAAACCTGTAGGCTCCAGTCCACACACCACAAACAAATCCCTGTTGAAGCTCAAGCTCTGCTGGGCCGAAGTCGACAAAACACTCAGCTTTATCACTCTGGGCTCTTGGCGTTCCCAACGTTCCCATGTTGTCTGTAGAGTATAACCCAGCTGTCCTGGGATGGAGCCTCCACTTTACCATTGCGCCTCATCCTTTAAAAGTAATGTGCATGTGCACGATGTATACTGCGCTGCTATTCTCCTCCTCTGACACACAAACAGAAATCAACTGATTTCACAAAAACCAATAAGTGGGATCAATAAGAAATCCAAGGAACTGGTTCTTGGTTCCCATCCCTAGTTTTAATGGAGTTAAACTATTTAATGATAAAATATCAGTAGTTGTAATTGAATTACAGATATCTACAACAGACACTTACATTGGTGAGAATAACAAAAATTAAGAACCAACTACTGAGAAATTAAGAGTTTTTATTTAATCATGAATATCTTTCCTTGGAAATTTGCTGTGGGCACAAATCCAATTATTGGCATTAGTAAATCCATGTTTGCCCACTATTTCCTGTGGAAAAATAAACCAGGTCTGCTAAAAACCATCGTAGTGTGACTTTCGCCCTTCTTCAAATCTGTGAACACTCAGAGAATTTCATGTTTAACTGCAGAACCAAAACATAGCAGGGGAAGTAATTATTGCTGACTCTGCAACATTGCTCAGTTACAAAAAATAAAGTCTCTAATTTTTTATGGTAGTTTCATTATAAGAGAGACAGACAGAAAAACACATCACATAAGCAACACCAGCTGATTGTGTTCATCTGGACGTTTCGTCATCATCAGCTGACGTCTTCAGTCTCAGCTGACTGCAGGTTTCCAACCTTATAAACAGGACGTTTGCACAGTGACTGAAACGAGCAGCAGTGAATGAACACTGGGCTGGGAGGTCAGCTTATGATCATTCATAATTTGGGTGTTGGTCTTCCCGAGTTTTTACATGACGTTGTCAATCACAGAGTCAATCTAAAGCAAAAATATTGCCATGAATTATTGTAACGGTGCAGGTCGCTCAGCACGAAATAAACGATGGAGCATGAAATGACGTTTTAATATTTGACCGCACAGCTTTAGCAATTCATCTCCAACCATGAAAATCAGCGCCTGAGCAAACTTACAAAATCAGGTGTTCACCTGATTTTCCGGCTGTAGTTTAAAAACGCGCTTTACATGAACACAGACCGAGCAGCCAGTTAGGCTAACTGGATCACGAGACTCTGGCCGGAAGTAAGGCATGATGAAAACATTGTGTCACGTTACCTGCAAATACGTGTGCGGCAGACTGTGCAGCACGTCAACACACAAGACGAGCGCCACGGAGGACAAAATGAATCTCATGTCCACGGATGTCACCAAAATCACGTCACAGTACAACTGGCCAGAAAGTCCTTTAGTTTTTAAATTCCCGACTACGCCTGCGTCGCACGTCATATGATCCAACGTCGCAGTGATGTGTTTAAGTGCCTTCTTGAATAAGTCGGAATTTCCAGGTTCACAGTCCCGTACCCGAGTACGCGGAAACAAATCTCCGAGAATACGTTTGTTCTTTGTAGAAGTAACATGACAAGATTTAACACATATAAAAACACTCTCTCAAAATACTCTAAATACCCTTCTACTCTAGTCAGTATCTGCATTAAAATTACCTGACAGCAAAATGAAAATAAACAAAAATGAAATGTCACCGTATACATGGTACCATGAAAGAGTCTTGAGCCACTTCTCAGTTTTCTGGTTAAATATTTCTGCTTGAGAAATGGGAAAAATATTGAATTACTGACAGCTCTAAAGAGATCGAAAGTCAATATTTGGCGTGACCAACAGGGCCTGAATTCTCTTTAGTAAGTTTCTTTATAATTTCTTGAATTTATCCAACATTTCTCGAAGCTTTTTCGAGTAGATTCTTTGGGAATTTGGGTTTTTCTTCTGTTATCTGTTAGGATGATCTCATGCTGATTGAATAATGCTGAAATCCAGGTTGTGGGAGGTTAATCTATGACTCACAGCTACATTGTGTATTTTCTGTGCAGGTTTTTTTCTGCATTGGGAGGTTTCTAGATCATTTTCTTGCTGAAAAATTACACACCTGAAAAACCAAAAAACTGCAGATTGCTGTAGATCAGGGGTCTCAATCTTCACGTCTTACTGACGGGAAGAAATATGTGGTTTCTGCCTTAAAGTGACTTTTTTTGTTTCCTGTTTCCTGTTCCTGACTTTTACATACTGATGATGATTGTCTCAGATAATTTAGGATGTCCAATGCAGAGATATCCTAAACTTCCCTCACTTTTAGCAGCAGCAGCAACTGCAACAAAGTGCTTACATATTTCTTTAATGGGCAGGGCCATGATAAGACTCGTGGTGCACATAAACAGTAAAACACAACCAGTGCAGCCGGTTGACCCAGTAAGGTATGAATAAAAAAGTCATCCTTTTCCTTGTTTTGCAGCTTTATGGCAGTTTTTAATGCCTCTGTTAGCTTTCTATTGTGCAGAGCTGTGATTTCTGGAAAACAGATGACTTTGTCTCCTCGTTTCCTTCTGTGAAATATTTCAGGTAAAGGTAGGTCAAAGGTCAGTGTGAATAGATTCAGCTCAGAACTGCTTGGAGATATAATGTAAGCTACACCATAGTTATAGGCAATATGATATGACTGTAAACACTGGACAATGTGAGGTATTTCATTGTTAGTTTAATGATCAGACATTGAGCCTCAGTGGGACCAGCTGTATAAATTAAAACAAACATAAATCCACTGACTCAGACTTATAAATGATATATGACTAGAATCAGGACATAATGTCAAACAGGTATGCGTAAATCATGGGCAATTCATGTATTTTGTAACGGCCGTTCTTACGGTACGTGCAGCGTTAACAGGTGAATTCCACAGTCATTGTGCCACTGTGGGTTTTATCTCAGGAATGTGAATAGAGAACCTCTTTGTTGCAGCTGGGTGGAGACTTCTGAGGAGACCAGTATGTCTTACTCACACTTCCCTGTGAGCACAGACAGGTCCAGAGGACGAGAGACCAACACTGACAGAACTCAAAGCAGCCACTCATTCAGGAACAAAAGGTAAGCAGCAGTCTGAGTGTGGAGTGATATTTCAGAGAGAAGCATTTAAACTTGTGTGAAGTGAAGTAAGCAGCACGGGCAAACAGGCACTGCATATGGTACAAGGAAGTATTCCAGGAAAATTGTGCTGAATGTTACAGATCAGTGAACTTTCTCTCCAGCTGCATCTTTTCCTTCTTTTTGCTGCGTTCGATATATTCTGTATTTCTCTAATACCTGTCTAATTGTCTTCCTCTTTTACATCACCGTACTCTTCTCCATCAGACTACTTCTTTCTATCCTGCCTTAAACATCCTTTCATTGATCCTTTTACATTTCACCCCAGCTGTCATAGGGCGAGAGGCAGGGCACCGGTCACCGGTCTGTTACTGAACTAACACAGAGACAACCATCTGTGTTCACATTCACACCAGTTTCTCTTCAGCCTGACAGAAGTTCCTATTGTTCTTAACACAAATAGTTATTATTGTCATCGATATTCCGAAAATGTGGGAATAATGACAAAATCTTCAGACTTGCTCTCACTGAAGTGTAACACATTTTAGAGCGACCAACATTTACTGTCAGTAAGATAAACCCTCACAAATATATATGAGAGCCTCAAACAACACCATGATAGGATGAAGGCACACACACACACACACACACACACACACACACACACACACACACACACACACACACACACACACACACACTATATATATATATATCTATCTCATATGTCTACACCTATTTTTAATGTAATGCACCAATGTGAGACATAAATATTGTGTTTGCACAACGAGAGTCTAAAAGTGACATTTGTTATCAGATTTTAAGGGTTTCCTGTTTTGTTCGTATTGGGTCAAAAAAGAAAAATTAGAATATGTATAAATTATTTTTCTATGCATGAATAACTTTATAACCGCATTAAGTAACTGTGATAAAATCATCTGCTTTGAGAGTAAACACGGAAATGCAAAAAAATCAAATCAAATGTCACCTGTTGATATCAGAGTGTCTCTGTCTTGTATTTCCACTCCTGGCTTACAGGATGCTTTACACTGAGTTACTGCAACTGTGGCAAAATTCGGTCGAGGCTGTGGATGCGAAGGACTGGCCAACAGCTCTGGCCAAACTCAATGAGATCAGTGAGCCCACTTCTCGCACGCTGTTTAATACTGCCTCATGTTACCTGGCCCTGGGGCAGCTGGATTTGGCCTTGAAGGTGAGTCACTCCAAATGATTGAAATGGAAACGTCTATAATCTTTAACCAGTGGCTGTCAGGGATTACTGGTTATTTCACAAACGCTGTCAAATCAGGAAACGTCCTGGACTTTCCAGGCTGTAAATGAGCAAACTGAGCATCGTATGTGGATCATTGGTGTGTGTGTGTGTGTGTGTGTGTGTGTGTGTGTGTGTGTGTGTGTGTGTGTGTGTGTGTGTGACTGTTTGAGGGAGAGAGAGATAAAGAGGAGAAGTGAAGATGAAGAAAAACATACAAAGAAGGTCAATAAAAAGCTGTACATGCATTATTATTTACTGTATCACTCGTGAGTATACACACACGTACAGTAAAGCTTTGATGTCGTCTTTCCCCTCTCTGCTATCCAGGCTTTAGACTTAACCATTGCTAAGGATGAACGCCTTGCTGTCGCCTTCTTCCAGCGAGGAGCAGTGATGATGGAGATGGGCAGGTAAGAAGGACCATTTCAAACTAACTCGTAGTCTGTGTACATATTACCATTTCTCAAAAAGACGCTGTGTAAAGTGTCAACATAAACAAGATGTGATGATTTATATACGAGAGAGTCAGACTGACAGAAGGCTACGCTTCCAGGAGCACTCACCCAGTAATAAATCCTGATTATTCAGCTAAAGTCCGAACAGGTCAGTCCATCTGAGTGCTAACACAAAGAGACAAACAATATTTACTTTTTAATATGATGGATTATTAATAAGATTTAAATGAGAGCTAAACATAAAATCTGGTAATAGTTGCTAACGCTCGACTTCATGACAACTTAAGATTTTGCCCGATAAATGTGAACAAAGAGGCAGAGAACAGGATGTGCCGAAATACACAATTTAAATACACAAAAATAACCAAAAATCATATAATTCATCCATCATATGCAGTACGCCATATGTTAATTCACTAAATACATTAAAGGGTGTATTATGAGGAGTATGGGAGACGGCCTGTGGACCATTGTGGTGGAAAGCTGGAACAGACAATAAAACTATTGTGAAATTTTCCTTTGTACTGATACACCAGAGACCCACAGGTGTGGGAGGTGGGCTGGGATTAGTTCCTGGCAACTCATTTCTCAGTGGACCAACTGAGGAAAAACATCTAAAACTAAGAAACAGAGATTACGTTAAATTTGAAAACAGCTTATTGGAAAATCTGAAAAACTAAAAGAACATTTACTTCATTCTTCACTAATGAATACTAAATAATAAATAATAATATATAAAAATAAAATAATAATAATAAATAATAATAAATATAAATATAATATAAATAAAAATATAAAAATATAAAAATATATATAATAATAATATATATTAATAATAATAATAATAATAATAATAATAATAATATATATATATATATATAAAAATATAAAAATTATAAAAATAATAATAAAATAATAATAATAATAATAAAAATAATAATAATAAAAAAACCACTTAGATGTGTAGCACCTCGCATCACCACCAACGTTACATCATATGCTCCACACAGACAATGAAGAAGAAAAACTGTAAAAACAAACCAAATAAACAGACTGTAACAAACCGCGGCAGACCTGCTCTTCAGCCTCACACACTGACAACAACAACACCACAGCAGGACCCAGTTCACACAGCGGCACCGCAGACCACGCCCCCGCCACACTGATGTAATATGAAAACACGAAACTACGAAAGATGTTCATGTATTACTAAAACATGACAAATTATGACAGAAAAGTTTGGCGCTGGTGTGGTATCTATGTGATTATATTATTTATACATTGTGTGCTATTCAGGTTTTTAAATATACTGCCCGCATTTCTTTCTCTCTCCAGGTTGGAAGAGGCTCTGTCTGACTACATCTGGGCACAGAAACATATGCGAGAGAACGTAGTGATCGACTACAAACAGCTGGGACTGAGATTTAAACTGTACAGCTGGCAGGTCTGACATTCAGCCTCACCTACACACACCTCGACACAAGGACACACCATCATCAAGGATTCGGTTCAGTGCACATTAAAACGCCATAAAAAGGAAATTCAGCCCCGTGCGGTCTCATCACCACCTTTGTGTAGTTCAAATATCAGCCACACACCTGTGAGCTGTCAAAGCCTCGTTAATGGAAGAAGACACACGTGATGGTTTTGTTACTGGTTCCAAACAACAGTGCAACTGTGTGTGCCACTGTGAGTTTTAAACATTTCATCATCAGATACAGTCAGCATAACGTAAACTACATAACAGCTGTGGTGGTTGTCCAGACAATCGTCCACAAGAATCATACATATCCAGTTTACCAGCTCAGCTGCTGCTCAGCGAACATCTGAAATAAAGCAGTTTCATTTCATTTTAAATGCCAAATCTATTCTGGAGAAACAACCTGTCATTCACCAGAAATTGTTTGAATGCACTAAAACGGGTAACTGTGATATGTTCCAAGGTGTTATACAATGCAGCAGCTGTGTATTGTCAGATGGGCCAGTGGGAGCAGGCCAGGGACGTCCTGCTGTCAGCCTCCCAGGAGAAAGGACCAGGACGAGGGGGGAGCATGGAGGCAGCTTTGGAGAGCATCAGGGTGAGTTCATTTGTTTTTAGGTTTAAGGTTAAAGACTACTTGGTACGATCCTGGTTTAGCTGAAAAAAAGACCCTGTTGGAAAACCGAACATGTCACAAAGCCTTCCTCAGGTTTTATGGTTACCATGGTATTTATTATTGTCCAATCAAATGGACCAGCAGTGAGAATTTTACATGACAAATGACTGCAGAAAGTGCCGATGGAGTCACCTGTTGTTGGTTTAAATAAAACAAATATTTCACCAAACAAGACTTACAATGACGTCTAAAGCCTAGACTTAAAAAATGAAATATAGGCGCTTAAGTACAAGTGGTGATTTTATTATTCTAAAGTAATATTACAGTAAGACTCTGCTGTCGCTAAGTAAATCCCAAGAGTTGATTGTGTCCATCTGGACGTAGAGTTTTCAGGGGGAGAAACGTTTCGTCATCATCAGCTGACTGCAGGTTTCCAGCCTTATAAACGGGATATTTGCACAGTGACTGACACCAGCACCACTGCATGAACACGGTGCTGGGAGTCAGTTTATGATCATGAGACTCTTTACTATAACTTTAAAAACAGAATAAGCAGGCCCTGGATCCTCTCCTGGTACCTGAGGGTGTGGTGTTTCGTCCCAGGAAACAGGATGTGGAGCAGCTGCAGCAAAGAGACTTCTTGGGAAAAGCAACGGTACGTAGAGAGTGCCTGTGGTACACGTGTTTATCCATCCATTCGTTTTCTTCTGACCGTCTTATCCCTGCCGTCACACAGTGAGAAGGCAGGGCACACCCTGGCCACGGTGCCAGCCTGTTGCAGGGCTGACACGTTTAGAATCAGCAATTAACAGTTCAGTTCAATTTTAACGAGATAACGAGAGGATGGGCAACAGGTGGAGACGCAGCTCGAATCAATCAGACAGAGGACAGAGGAAGCATCAAAACCTAAGAAGCAGAAATTCACCAGAAACATAACAAGAACTAAACTGAAACAAAAGATGATATTAATCGAAACATCAACACTGAGTCACCAACTCCAGGACAGCATCGAGCGACATACAACACAACGACATAAATGACTGTAAGACAACAAGGTTCAAAAGTCCACAAACTCAAAATGCTGAACTATGACAATTTGATTATTGAAATGATTAAGATGTGCTCTTAAAATAAGCTTAAATGAATCCTGGCACATGTATCAGGTTATTTTAACCCAAACAAACCGATAAGTGTAGCTCATTAAAATAAATATAAACGTCGGCCCTGACTAAATGTATGACAGTTGAAATATGACTAAAACACATCATTTAAACTGCACTTTATATTCATTCATGTCTAATGCTCTCCCTTTGCAGGTGATTTCCTCCATGATACCCAATGATGATTTTGGAGGCTTTGAGCCTTTGAGGCAGCAGGTGAGCCTGACCACAGCGTATGTGTGACGTTACTGTGAGCTGCTACAGATGCTAACTGTCATTGTCCTCTGCACAGAAACCTGGCTTCTACGAGCCGAATGTGGATGGAGCTCAGTGAGTTTGTTACGTGATGACACAGAACATGTGTGTGGCCGATGCTACTACAGGGCTACAGCAAAGCCGTGCTTGTAGATTTACAGCTTATTTTGTCCGTTACCTGTTAGGGATTCTCGATACATGCAAGTGCGTGTCCCTTACATGGCACGAGGACCAGGACAGCTGACGGTGCCTGGAGGCGCGACGGTGTTTTTATTTGGAGAGGAGAACAGAGATGGGATGGCCACTGTCATATATGATGGACAGGTGAGGAGTGACCTGCAATCTGAAACAATGAAAGAGGGTTTTGAATCTGACAATATGAATATTATAGTAAGTGGATTTAATCACTTTTATTTAAGCAGCAAAGATTCAAGAACATGGAAGAGACAATAAAAGTGAAACTTTAATTCAAAATAATCTGTATTCAGTTTCTCTCTGGATGAGTTTGAAGTCAAAACCTTTGTTAATATGTGCAAAAATTAATTATGTGCTGATTGCAATGGTACTGATAAAAGTAGTTGATGGTATTTCAGAGCTCTTAACCTATTTTTGCAACTTATCTCTTTGAACTGGTTCATTTCCAAATGAAATGAAAAGTGTGAAGTTATACCACAGTTTAAGACTACAGGCCAGCATCACTCCTCTCCCAATGTTCTAACATTATTTTGATCATAAATATGATTATCACTTTAAACAGACTGACTCTGGCCTTCCAAAGCAGGGGTCCCCAATCCCAGTCCACGAGGGCCGGTGTCCTGCAGGTTTTAGATGTCTCCTTGATCCATCACAGCTGATTTAAATGGATAAATGACCTCCTCAACATGTCCTGAAGTTCTCCAGAGGCCTGGTAATGAACTAATCATGTGATTCAGGTGTGTTGACCCCAGGTGAGATCTAAAACCTGCAGGGAGACCGGCCCTCGTGGACTGGGATTGGGGACCCCTGTTCTAAAGGTTCCTAGAGCCAGAAAAAAGACAACTGGAGAGCTTTTTCTTTTTGTGCCCCGTCTCTGTGGAACAGCCTCCCTCAAGACCTTAGGCAGGCGTGCTCTGTGCAGGTCTTTAAAAGTCTTACATGTCTTAATTCTATGGCTTTGAGTTTTTACATTTTTACTGTGTTTAACTTGTATTGCTATGTATCGCTTTTATTTTATTTATCGCTTTAGTTTCAGATAGTTGTACAGCACTTTGTTTGAAAGCGCTTTATAAATAAAGTTATTATTATTATTTATATTTTATATAAATCTTATTATGTATTCATTCCTGCTCAGGTTCTTGAGCATGTATTCTTTTGCTGTCACAATACTGAGAATTTCTGTATACAAGCTTTATTTTCATTGCTACAAATCTAATTTTTAGTCGTTTTTTGCAGAGAGGACTTCTGCCAGCATCCCTTCTTCAACCAGCAGATGTCAAGACGTCCAAAGGCAAAAAGGACACTGTAATATACTTCTCTTTGACTAACACAACACACAGTATTCATGTTCATGCCGCCCATTTAAGAGCTTTAATGGAGGCACTTTACAGATTGATCAAAATGACATTCTTCAAGTTCTTCTCTGCTTCACCCACCGAGATGAGACAACACAACTGTTGTGTCTGGTGACATTAAATGGATTAAAGGCAATTTCAACAAAAAACACAAGCTTCTGCTCTGTGACAAATCTGTTTTCATTGTGGAAAGAAAACTCTTCATTATTTATTCTCCTGTTCTGCTTCCTTCCACAGAGAATTTCCAGTGGGATTCCCCTCCCACCAGGACTCAAGCCACCCACTCGCCCACAGTCTCAGCATAGTCCTGCAGCTCCTCCTCAGGGTAAAAATCACTCACACTCTGGTTTATCTTAAACCTTTTCACCTTTTTTCATTTCATTTGCTCCTTCAAAGCAACTCTCCGCTGTGAGAGATCATCCCAACGTTACAGTAATGTTTTCTCTGTTTGGTCTCGTGGCTTCATGTTTGCCAGATGGCCCTGTAATTTTAATCTTCTTAAGATTTTCTTAACATAAAATATAAAAATACAAAATCTTTATGATGAAACTTGTAACTATGGTTGTAATCACAGTACTCTTAAGATTTGCAGTTGTATTACATTGTTAACAAGACGGACATGAAACCAGGAAAAGGATTACGGTGTGATTTTTTTATTTAAAAGTAAATCTTCTGCCAAATTGTTGTATATGAACGATAACAGCCGCCAGTTTGTTTCATGCTCTGATGAACAAGGATAAAATATTAAAATGTCTGTTGACATGGCAACATAAATTGGTATAGCTGTTTTGTGCTAGTACTAACTTTTGGAAACCTGGAGTTGCACCACAGATGAAGTATGAAGGTGCATCCTCCTCACAGACTGAATTAGTACTGAAAAGTAAAGCTTTGTAAAACACAGCAGCCATATTTGTGTCAGTTTTGCTGGTGAAAGAGGACCTAGAACGCAGGATCAGAGCAGGCAGGGATAAAACAAGAACGGCCCTTTATTGGAGGCATAATAGCAACTAAACAGGAAGCAGTAAAAATGCCAAACTCCATGAGAAACTTTGGAAATGCCAGGGAAACACTTGGAGGATCTGGGGAACAGAACTAGAGGAACTGTGGAACAGTAAGAAAGAGGAATGCTAACAGTATCATAAGTACACTACAGATTAAAGAACACAGTGTGATGAAAACGTAAACGGGACTGAGGGTGACAAAGGATGTAAACACATATAAAATAATTAGGGAGGGGGAGACACCATGGAGCACAGCTGGAACTAATCAGGGAAACAAAGCAGGGCGAACTATGCTAAATAGAAACTATGCTAAATAGAAACTATGCTAAATAGAAACTATGCTGAATAGAAACTATGCTAAATAGAAACTATGCTAAATAGAAACTATGCTGAATAGAAACTATGCTAGTTGGCTTTTGCCATTGCCAGCTTGTTCTGAAAATAGATGTGATGGCGAGGGGTCATTTGACTGTTAAACTTCATGCTCACTAACCAGTGACTTGACAAACACAAGTCATTAGCCAGTGGTCATATCCTGAAAGAGAAAATCCTTTCTGACACTTTAAATGAACAAAATTTATAGAAAGAACTTCTTTTATTTCATGAAATCAGTCATGATCTGATGTGTAACCAGGTGATATGACAAACTGGGTCTGCTGTGAAGGCCTTATGAAGTTTCTTGTTGACCTGATTTCAGGCTCATTGGAAAACTCAATTGCCCGCCTCTGCCATAAACTAATCAGGAATGTCTTTTCCAAAACAAACTATTAGTATCACCCTGTGGTGATCATTAAAGCCAATGCTTGTTAAGGTACGTCTGTACTTATTCATATTCAGTAAGCCTGTGCATGTTGTGTTGATAAAACGTGATTGAAACATGTTTAAATGAAGTAAGTTGAGCTCTTGAAATATTTTAATCCTTCACAATTTTGTCATTTTACTCCAACACTATTCATTAACTTTTACCCCAGTACTACTTGGGCACTTAGATAATTACATTTGTCTCCATACATAACGTTCAACAAAGTGTAGAGTCTGGTTAACATAAAAGCTGAATGGGTTTACAGCCACTACCATCCTCCTAGCTTTGTCCGGGTTGCAGGGGTATAACCCAGAAGTGACAGGTTAAGAGGCAGAGTGCGACCTGGATAGCTCACCAGTCTATCACATAGAGACAAACAACCACTTACATTCACACTTTAGGGTAATTTGGAATCACCAATTAACCTAGCTCTAATAACTGCATGACTTTTAACTGTGGGAGGAAGCCAGAGTCCTCAGACAGAACCCACTGCAAACTAGCCAGATTGTGGATTTGAACCCATGTTCTTGCTATGAGGCAACAGCGCTAACCACCACGCCACCAAGCTGTCAATCTAGGCTCAACAAATGTAGGAAAGGCTATGATTTCAAGGCTTGATGCAGGATTTTTCCGTATGTTTTTGTCCTTGACAGGTCAAACCACAATAAATAGTGTCGAGCATACATGGTGTGTGTGTAGTTGCCTTTTAAAACTCCAGGGATTTTCCTGCAGTTTGAAATCTCGTGCGATCTTGTGAATTTCTTGAGTCCAGCACCTAACCACTCTCACTAGATTGCATCACGTCATCTCAACAAGAACAAATTAAGTTGTTGAATTTCATAAAGATCCTACATGATTTAATTACCTTCACCATAGAAACATGAAATTATTTTCAAATTACAAGTTAGACTTTTGATGCATCTCAATCATCCAGGAAAGTAAATCTCCAAAAGTTGATTCTGTTCACCTGGACGTAGCGTTTTGTGGGAGAACCGTTTCGTCATCATCAGGTGACGTCTTCAGTCTCAGCTGACTGCAGGTTTCAACCTTATAAACAGGACGTTTGCATAATGACTGAAACCAGCCCTGAAGGAACAATGGGCTGGGAGGGCAGTTCCTTAATCTTAATTATGCAAAGTCTCATGACCACTGATCAACAACCACTGATCAAAGACCTCTGATCAATGGCCATGAGTCCCATTCACAGAGAGTTGGGGAATGGCTGCAATCACAGCATGTAAGATGGTGACAGATGTACCCTTAGGCCCCTCCTCCATTCAGAGATGGTCTTTCCCTTTTCATGTAAATGGCCTCCTTGACTCGGCCCTCAAACCAGCGCTCCCCCCTGTCCAGGATGTTACATCCTCATCATTGAAAGAGTGTCCACTGGCCTGTAGGTGTGCATAGACTGCAGAGTCCTGGCCTGACGAGGTGGCTCTGCTGTGTTGTGCCGTCCTCTTAGCCAGAGGTTGTTTGGTTTCCCCGATGTATAAATCCTGCCAATCCTCCTGCACACTATGTTACTCTGTTTGTGTCGGGGACCCGATCCTTGGGGTGGACCAGTTTTTGGCGCAGTATGTTTTGGGGTTTAAAGGTCACAGAGACCCGGTGTTTAGAAAAAATGCGTCTCAACTGCTCTGATACTCCTGACACGTACGGGATCACTACAGGTTTTCGCTTGGGCAGCGGTTGTCCTTCTCTCCTGGATCAGCTGGAGCTTTCTTTAGGTGCCTTCCCAGCTTTGACAAAAGTCCAGCTGGGATAACCACATTTACTCAGGGCCTTCTTGATGTTCTTCTGCCTCCCTGGCTGCTGTGTCAGTGGGGATGGTGTTCGCTCTGTGTTGTAGCGTCCTGATGACGCCCAGTTTGTGCTCCAGTGGATGATGAGAGTCAAACCTTAGATACTGATCCGTATGTGTAGGTTTACGGTACACGTCAGCTTTAGATGTCCCCCATTACTGATGGAAATCTCACAGTCTAAGAAGGCTAACCTGCCCCTTTTCATATCCTCCCTGGTGAATTTGATGTGTCGGTCCACAGAGTTAATGTGGTAATGTGGTACGTCCTGAGATTTGATTTTCAGCCAGGTGTCATCCACATATCTGAACCAATGACTTGGTGGTGTTCCAGGGTAGGATAGCAAAGGCCTCTTTTCCATTTCCTCCATGTACAAATTGGCCATGATGGTTGAAACTGGGGAGCCCACGGCACACCCATGTTTCTGCCTGTAGAACTGAGCCTTGTATGTGAAGTAGGTGGAATGAAGACACAGTTCAAACACACTTGGTGGATGCTGAGAGCGGTCCTGTTGCTGAGGTTGGGGTCATCCTGTAATCTCTTACGGACCGCCTCCAACGCTTCCGTGACTGGGATGCAAGTGGTCATGAGAATTTGCATAATTACAGTTTTTTACAGATGCTAGGACACATGTCTCAATACTTAGGTCACGTTTGCAAAACTCCTCACACAGTGAGCACAACAGAAGTCTATGTGGGCTAAACTGAGGACCAGTTATCATTGTTTTGGCACAAAATGCATTCAATGACTACATCTCTCAAATTTCATGAATTATCTTCTCACTCAGACACAACAACTGCCAAAAATCTTTGCACGTACAGGACATTTTGCATGTGCTTACATACTGTTTTCAAAACTGTTAAACTTATGGCCAAAACAATAACACAATGCAAAACTTGAAAAGACAGCAAAATCCAACAGCAATATTTTATTGAAACATATTTTAAATCTAAAAATGCAGTTTAACCAGCCACAGCTGATTCTCATTGTAGATGAACATCTGCACAGGTGTTACTCCTTCAATTTTTCAACTCCTTCAATTCTGGCAGCCAGAAGATTCTTTCCTAGGTGTGTTGCCCTAGATGACATAAGATGTGATGTGGATGAGAACCTGTGGCCAAATGGAGGAGACCGAGTAGATTAGCATTACTATTGTATGTGTATCAGTGGATGGTGTGTATACAAATTCTTGTATTTTGGGATTACTTAGTGCAAAAAAATAAAAAATACATAAACAAATATTAACGAATTCTGCATGATGTCTGATTCATTCCAGTAACATATATTGAAATTATAAACAGAGATGTGTCCTTGTTTTACACAAGGAAACACTGTGTAACATGTTGTTAGTGTTTTTTAGGTCATTGTTTTGTGGGTGACAAAGTGTGTTTGTCGGCTGTCAACCTTTGCTAGTGTTCTGGAAGAATGAGGTTATTTGAGACCTGAATGAAGTGTTTTGGTAGTTGTAGTGCATTTTGAATGTGAAATGAACTGCTTTGCCAAGCTGACGGTCAGTTAGGAGGATTGTGTGAAGAGTTTGCAAAAGTGACCTAAGTATTGGGACATGTGTCCTAGCGTCTGTAAAAAACTGTAAGACTGACCTCCCAGCCCATTGTTCCTTCAGTGGGCTGGTTTCAGTCATTATGCAAATGTGCTGTTTATAAGATTGAAACCTGCAGTCAGCTGAGACTGAAGACGTCACCTGACGAGTGACTGAAAACGTCCAGATGAACAGAATCAACTTTCGGAGAAAGTTAAACTTTTGTAAATGTAACATCCATCATTTTTTACAGTGTAGGCCCAGCTGCCTGTTAGAACAGAGAGCGCACAATTACACAATCAGTCCCCTCTGATAGCCTCCTGGCACCGCCCCCCGAACCCACTGCAACACAACTGAGCCACAATCCATCGACTGTTGGCTGAAGCCTTGTCATAAACAGTCAGATTTGAGTTCAAATTGTTTCAATGTTCAGTAAAGGTCAGGAGAGAGGTGCAACGTGTGCATGTGCAGACATCTGTAAAACAAGGTGGAGGCTGTCTCGTGATTTGGGGCTGCATCTCAGCCAGTGGTGTTGAGGGTCTCGTCAAAATGGATAAAATTGTGAATGCAGAAAAATGCATGAATATTTTGATGCACTACACAGTATCATGGAAGACTGTCTGTGCCTTTGTGTAATGGATGATGCTACTGCACACACTGTGCAGCTCTTAGGATGGTTTTCCATGAAATCTACTTTACTGGTTATATGTGTTTGGTGAGTTGTTCTTTTTAGTTGTATTGTTGGAAGATAAAGCCTGCACTGAAGACTGGAGATAAAACAACGATTAAAAAAAATCATTGCTGGTTCTAGTGGCTTTCATCCTTTTTGTGTTTGCTGATATGCACCTTTACTGTGGTTTCCCTGCAGGACATCTTACCTCAGACACACCTCCTCCATCTTACATTACTGCCACCCACTCTGAGACTCCCAAATGCACAGCCAAAGCACGAGAGCAGGTAAATCCTCCTTCGAAAGATGAAAGCCGATGCACTGAAAGAAGGACTCACAGCTGATTGCCTCGGACACACAAATGCACACACTTTTTCCCTGATCTAAATATAATAAGTTTTGTGCATTTGAAGAAACCGTTTTGTAAAGTTGAACTTAACAGCGCAATGTTGATTTGTTCCAGTTAAGTCACTGTGACACTGGAGGACAGCAGACGTGTTTGATTTTGGAGTAAATATTCTTGTTCTGACACGTGAATATTGGTGCTGCTGGTTAAACTGCGTTGTGAAGGTTTCACTTTGGGCTCTGATATGAATTTTTTGCTAAATTATTCAGGTGAGTAGAGAGAAGTCTTTGAATCAAACAACAACAAGCACAAAACATTAAAACCTAGTAAGATTCCTGAAAATCAAAAGATCTTCAGTCGTTAGACGGTTTGTTGAGATTTCGCGACACAGCGCATGCATGCAGTGCTGCAGATGTTTGTGACACTGGTATGTTGTCACATCTGTTCTGAGCTAAAACAAAACTCAAATCTAAACTAATCACTTATTTGTTTGAGTTTCTTTTCAAACTTATTTAACATAC